>NW_007727914.1:1740-41927 GCF_000696425.1 Galeopterus variegatus
CTTCTTTTGTGTCGGCCCTAAAACCTCGAACCTGTTGTTGCTTGTTTGTCGTTGTAGATTCGTTGTTGAAAGATTTATTCGTTTTTTTTGCTCTTGGAAATGCAAATAGTACTCTGGTATCACAGCGCACACTTCTCAGGGTCGCGCTGTCTCCTGGCACGGCCACTCCAGACCCGTTGCCATCTTAAAAGCCCTCTATTCAAGTGTCTTGAACAATCTGAAGCTCCAGAGTCCTCGAGCTTTCCATTTCTACCTCCTCTACCTTTTTGATTTTTGACATAAACTCTGTGGTCAACATTTTTGAGTGTGAGATTTTTGTTGAAAAGGAAGGGGTGTCCTCTCTTAGGGACAGAGTTTTTTTAAAATATATTTTTTATACATTTGACTAGGTTAAGATTGTTAAATGTGTTACTCAAATTCACTATATCCTTATTTAGTGTCTACTTAATCTTCTGATTGCTTAGAAAGGTAGTTTCCCAACGTGTTTGTAGATTTTTATATTTTTCTCTGTGTTCCTTTTAAGTTATAATTTTATATTTTGAAGCCACTTGTTAGGTTTATGAAATGCTTCTTGGTAAAAGCATATGTTTGATCAGTATAAAATATTCCTTTTCATTTACTCAATGGCTTTCATTTTAAATTCCTTGTTTGGTGTTAATATTGCAGCACCTGTTTTATGGGAGAACTGACATTTTTATGATGGTAATACCTGTTATCTGACAATGTACTATGCCTTTCCCTTTCCTCAAATTTTGTTTTATGTTGTTTGATATGATTTTATAATTTTATAATTTATATATGGGTCTATGTCTTTTTTATTACATTTGTATTAAAAGTTAAACATTAGATATTATTTACCATTAAGTTTTATCATTTTAAAAGTACTGTGAATGAAATATTTTCCCTATTTTCATTTCTTTTTTTTTTTTTTTTTTTTTTTTTTTTGAGACCAGCTGCACCGCACTCAGCCAGTGAGCACACCGGCCATCCCTATATAGGATCCAAACCCATGGCGGGAGCGCCACTGCGCTCCCAGCACCACACTCTCCCGAGTGTGCCACGGGCTCGGCCCCCTATTTTCATTTCTACTTGCTAGGCTCAGGAAAGATTGATTTACATTTATATATTTAGTATCTGCTCAATTTGCCAAATTTATCTTGATTCTTAAAACGTTTTTAACCAAGGTGCCTTTGGATTTCTAGGTATACAATCATTGCATCAAATGTACAATATGGGGGCAGTGCCGAGGGCCTCAGCCAAGCCCCCCTGACATCTTCATCCATCCCAGGGATGATCCAGCCACGGCAGGAAGGCCCCAGGGCTCCTGAGCCATGGTGGGTGGGGGGCTGTAGACCTCAGCCACGCGCCCGCACCATGGCAACCAGGCCAGCCAAGGAGCCAGCCTTGGGCCTGCCTCTCCTCCCTTCCGTTCCCGTCTCCCTCCCCCCCCACCACTCTGCAACAATGTGTTAGAATGTAAAAATAATAATAATAAATAAATTTTTAAAAATGTGCAAGATGGCTTTATGTATTCTATTTCAATGTTTATAATAATTAATTTTCATGTTTTGCTAAACCTTATAGAAAATGAATAATATTGTTTGGACAAGTACAATTTTGAATTTTTCTCTTTTTGAGCATTCTTATCCAATTTCTAATTTTAATTGATCTTATTATTTCATCATTTAGGCTTTGATAGTCTTAATTATATTTCAACTTTTCTTTCTCTTTTATTTCTATTCTTTTTATTAGGAGTGGTTGCTTAGATTTTATCAAATACCCTTTAGTATCCATTACATTGATGAAATGGGTTTTATTAATAGATACAGATTTTGAAAAGTCCCTTGCATTTCTGTAATAATTCACCTTTGTCTTAATAGTGGCTGACTTGTATTATTTCTGTGATGAATGTGAATAATTTCTAGATTATTTTTACCAATATTTTATTTAAAATGTTTACTTTTATGTTCATAGGTATGATGTCTATTTTTTATTTATTAATTCTTTTATTGTATTTAACAACTTTAGGTTATTAAAGTATTCTAAGTTCATAAAATTAATTGGAGAGTTTTTAATCTTCTATAGCCTAGATCTAGAACAATAGTTTTTCCCATACTTAATTTTTAACCTGTCTTTGTTTTAAAGCGTGTTTCATGTAAAAAGCATAGAGATGACAATCTTTTGATGAGCAAACTCAATTTATACTTGGTGAAATTACTTATATGCTAGATTTTATTCTTAGATTTATGCTTTATTTCTTTTGAATTGTTTTTCAACAGTTTTTTCTTTTCCTTATTTTTACTAATAATTTCAAATAGCTCTTTATTTCATTTTTTCCTATTTTGAATTGAAAGTGTAATTTCAGTTTTAGATTTATTCATAGTTAATTTTCCTTTCCCAGAACTCATTCAAAATACTCGTATATATTTGAATTATTTAGAAACAAAGTTACCAATTATGTCTTCCACCACTCACTCAGTCCTCCCCTGCCTCCATCCCCCATAATAGAAACTTTCAGGATGCTTTTATTCTCTCAATTTTTTTTCTTTCATTGCTTCCTCTTTCAATTCCCAAGTTTTGATGATTTCGTTTAGTAAAGTATTTTTGCTCCAGATTATTATTAGGATTTACCTTTAAATACATAACATATTTCGTATAATACTTTTCCATTTAATTTTTACATGAATACATTTAGGTCTCTTCCTCTCTCTCCCTCTCTTACACACACACACACACACACACACACACACTGTACAAATTTTATTGTTTCCTATACTTTCATTTCTTCTTCATTTAAAAAAAAATATTTTTTGTTTTGGTCCATGTTTTGTTCAGTAATAGCTTTTTCCTTGAGTATGTCTTTGACGTGGGTGATATAATCTCTGCATTTTTGAATGTTTTCAAATCTTCCTTTTTTCCTGGCAGGTGAATGCTATTCTGGCAGGGTGTTAAATGTTCGGGTAGGAGTCCTTTTCTTTTAGACATTAATGGGCACTTTTCCATTCTCTTCTAGCTTCCTGGTACAAGTGAGAAGTTTATTTCAGTCTGAATCTCTTTCTGTCCTGAGAATGCAAGATTTCTCTTTATCTTTTGAAATCAAAAGTTTTGAAATAGTATTTGCCTAGGTGTTTATATTTTTTAGTCAATCTCACTTGCAATTCATGAAATTTTTCAACCTGCAGGCTTTTGCCATCATTGGGAAATGTCTTCTATTATTTGTTTCTATGTCCACAGAACACAAGCCTTTACCTTTCCTTGGTTCACAGTGGGGCTGTGCATATTGGCTCTGAAGAGGCCAAGAGACTGGAGCTTTGAGTGGAGGAGAAGCTAGCCACATGGAGTTACCAGGTTTTCCACGTAGCCTGTTTTCCTTCCACATATATTACTTGTATTTATCTTACCGTGTTTATTTTTTTGACGTGATACGTTTTATGTTTCCCATGATTTTTTTTTTTTTTTTTGTCTGTTGAATTGAGCACCTCTTTGTCTTGGTGCTGGTGTCCTCACGTATATGTCTGGCTCCTTTTTGTTTGAGGTTCTCTGTTCATTCGTTTCAGTTTACTGTAGCCTATCTCCCGGAGTCGGAGAGGAACTGTGGGTTATCAGGTGGGGTTGTCGGAGACTGGACTTCTGAATTTGGGCTTCTCTATCCCACCCTGGGGTAAGCTGCCTTTCTAGCCCAGAGCACTGGCTCCCTGAGCTGATGAGTAAATATTCAGAAAATTTTCAAGCACATCTATTGGTAGCTTGAAATTGTAATATCAGAAATATTACACTACAGAAACCAACAAACACTACGAATCAGGGCTTTTTTGCTTCCATCCCTCTCTCCTTTTTCTTTGGTCCTTTTTGCCTTTCTCTCTCCTCTTCCTCTCTCTCTCTCTTTTCTTCTCTCTTCTCTCTCTCTCTTTTCTCTTTTTCGTTCTTTCCTTTTTTTTTTTTTTTTGTGCAGAGCCAGTTTATCATGATATGAGTTCCTTGTCACAGGTGGGGCTGGGGGAGGGACTGTTGGCCCAGCTGCTCTGATTGAAGTTCTGTAATTAGTCTTCTCAGCGCCCCACGGCCACTTCCCACTGCTGCTTCAATTCAATTCATGGACTCTGGGGCTTATTCTAAGTGAAAGTGTTTGCACCCTGTGGTCACAAGTTATTTTCAGAATCTGGATCCCATGCTTTCCTTTTACAAGATTTTCAGATATGTTCCCTTCCTGCAGACACCTGTCCTGCCTAGGCACAGAGTTGCTTTCTCCCACTGTTGGCTCATACTTAGACTCTCCTGCATCATTGATTTCTCACTACTGACTGGGCCATTTCTATGAGCATACATGCATACTCTAGAGCCTTTCTTTTATTAAAAAACAACAACAAAAATAAACCCTAGCTTGACCCATCATCCCTGTCTGGCTACCATACTATTTCTGCTGCTTGTCTCTATTTTCACACCTAGTACTTAATCTCTCTCTTTTTTTAAAAAAACAGGCTTAGTTAATTAACTTTATTTTTCCTTGTATGAAAACCCTATGTTGTAGCCACAGCTGGAGCCTGTGTCCTCTGCACAGAAACTCTGGCGTGATGGTCAGTGAATTCCTGATAGGGAGACTTGGTGAACATAGTCTTCTTCCAGAGGTCTGGGGTCAGATAGCTGTATGTCTCGGAGGTGGCGTCAAAGGTGGCCTTGGGGAAGTTGCCCAGGGTGGCTGTACAGCCCCTGGCTGGGGTGTAGGAGTCATCAACCCCAATTATCAGCAGCAGCATCTTGGACACAGGGGCCGAGACAATGCCAGTGCCTCTGGGGACACGGATGAGGTGCAACAGTATAGAGATGCAGCAGGCTGTCACTTTGCCAGGGACAGTGTGGGGCTTGCCAATCTTGTTCCCACAGTAGCCTCTCTGCTCCGAGATAATGGAGAGCTTGGTCAGGATGAATGGCCTCTGGGATGGAGGTGGTTACTTCCTCAGAGCACTTGACACTCAAACTGACGTAGCCATTGCAGTCCCAGATAGAGACAAATGCCTGGGACTGGTCTGCTGGCCAGCACCCGTCTGCTTTTGCACTGACATAATCTTCAAAACCTCATCCTTGAGGGATGCGCGCAGGAAAAAGTCAATGATCTCAGCCCCTTGATGGGCAAGGAGAAGAGATAGATCCCTCCAAAAATCTGATCTACATGTCCTTGACCAAGTCACTTGTTGATGGGGATCCACTCCTTGTCTCCGTGAGCTCCACAGCTCCAGTCCCTGCCCCAGCCTGGCCTCAACTGCAGCCATGACCCCAGCCCAAGGCTGCCCAAGCCTCCGCAAAAGCCACCACGGCCTCTCGTTCCAGGGCTCCCAGGGCCTCCGGGCCCTCCAGCTGCCCTGGTGTTATGGGCCATTTGGTGTTCTCTTAAGTCCTCCTACTTAATCCTACCCCATCGTTTTAATGAAGCCGGTCTTGTCAGTCACCAATGACTTCCAACTACATCACATCACTTTCATGCTCGGAGCCTTGGGTGGCTTCCCAGTGCACCTGGAATAAAGCGGCATCTCTTGAGGAAGGCCTAGAAGCCCAGACCTGCTGCCCCACTTCCCAAACTCCATTGCATGTTGCTCCCTCCCTTTTCTCTAATCATGTTCTTCTCTAACTCAGGACCTTTGTACTTGCTTTTCTTTCTGCCTGAAACTTTCTTATGTGGCTGTCCCTTTTCATCCAATGTTTTTATTGTTCATCCTGTCACTCTTTTTAAAATGCTTGTAGCATTTACTGCTAAAGGAAATAATCTTCCTTGATTATGTATTTACTTGCTTTTAAAAATACCTGTGTCCTCAGACTGGAATAAAATTTCCTTGAGGTCAAGGACATTGTTTTATTCACTGCTCAGTACCCAGCTCTAGAATGATATATAGTGTTGGTCTTCAAGGAGATACTCCAAGGGGGACATAAACATTGACAGTTTTAAGAGAAATCTGCTTCCCATCCAGCTTCCATTACATACTTTTTCCTGAAATTGATCTGCTTGAGAATCCATCATTCAGATTCTTTCTTAATTCCCCTTTAACAATAGTCTCAATACCACTTTTTAAAAACAGCAAAGCCTATTTCCTGCTTATCTTCATACAGTGCATTGCTTTCAGGTGTTAAAACTCCTGAAACACCAAAAATGATTCAACTGGAAATATTGGTAGCCAAATTGAGAAAGTGAAAACACTCTATTGTCTGAGTGACAAATAGTCTTATAATTCAGGTAGTTTCCAATTGATTGCTTTTAATTCAAGGAAAGACTAATTGCAATTTTTAAAAAAATGATAGATTTACATACAATTATTTTTTGGCATATAACTCAGACATAGTTCAAAGAATTGAATGGCTTCATTATAACAAACTCTTCCTATTAATCTCTCCTCTCTGAACCATGCATTAGTTTTACATTATTTAATAAATAAAATTAAATTAATTTAAGAATCCCTGAAATTGAAAACAAATGAAAACTGGCAGACTTAAAGGTAGATCATGTTTGTGAGAAGTGTGTATCCAGCTAACTTACTTAGCTAGTGACTTTGTGTAATGCCAATTGCTGGATATATGTGGCAGCTCAGACATCTAGTTAGGATGGGAAGTGGGACTCAGTTTCTGAAGTCTGAGAGTGACATGTGCCCCAAACACAGGCTAAATAGGAGAGGGGAAAGAAGTTTGGTTAGTTTAGAAAGCAGGATTGAAAAGGGATAGTAAAACAGGGAGTTTGTGCAAAAAGAATTTCCATAAACTGAGGTCTACAAAAATGCATTACTTTCATTACTGTATTAACCTGTCTTGTGCTCATTCTGCTTGAAAGTAGTAAATCTAATCTGTCATTCTTAGATACACTGAATAAAGTTTGGTGATATTTACATCATTTTTAGTATTTGGTATTTTGAGTTTCTGCCTCCCTTCTCTAGGGTTATATTTATACCTCAGGGAGCTTGGATTTCATCATAGCATGGTGGGGTTGGAATTTGGAATGGAGGATCTGTTTGGCACTGCCCACTGTCTTTCTGGCCTTTGCTTGTTTTTTGGATGCTGGCATCTGTCCCACTACCATCTGCTGCTGATTGCAGTTCCAGTGTGGTCTCTGACTCTGTCAACACCAACTTTGCTGACAGCTGACCTTTGTCAAAGGGACCCCATATGCTTTTCTGCCTTCTCTGAGTTATTTCTGTGCTCGACTTGGAAACAAGTCTGGGAAACAATGCCAGGAAACACTGCATTCTTTCCCATACCCCTCCGTGGTCATGGCCACTTGGGAAGCTGCCTCAGTTCCTTTCTTCTGGGATCTTAGCTGCCATCATTTCTGCTCCTGGCTGCAGCACCATGTTGGTGTAGAAAATAACTCAGGATGCCTTGTGGTCTGTTTTCAAATCACTCTAAACGTAACAGAAGTGTCTATGTACTCCCTGCTCGCAATGCATTGGGCTGAGTGTACTCGTGTGCGTATGTGTGTAAGTTTCCTGTGCTGAAAATCACACTAGCTGTTTATCCATTGCTCTCTTCCCCATCACTATTTGCTCCCTTAGCCAATCTAACCTTACCTTCTATTGGCCAGGAAAAATCAGCTCTTATATTAATTTGTATCTTTTTCTATTTTATTGTTTATAATATAAACCTTAAGAACTCAGCTTTGAGTGGAAATGAAAAAAGTGGAAATGAAAAAAAAATCAACAAAACACTTTTATATGTATTTTGCATTGACTCTTGCAATTGAAAGACTTGACTTTCAAATATTTGTATCTGTTGTGGTTTTCAAGACCCAAGAATCTGACTATTCATTCTTTTCTGTATCAGTTCATAATGAGAGTGAGTCTATAAAATTATGCATTCAGATTGTAAGGGGTACAAGGAAGTGAGGAGAGAGAATCTGTTATTTTATCCATGTAAGAGCAATAGATGATAGGCCAGTCTCTGAAAGGCAAAGAGAACCTTCCAAAGAAGTTGCTAATGTTAGTTAGAAAAAATTCAGACCCGGTGAAAAAACTCAGGTGAGAAGAGTGGCTTAAGTTATCATAAGAATGAGGCATAGAATAGAATCTGGATAGGGCAGAGAACCCTAGAATAGCACCACTGGGATCTGAATGTTGATGCCATGATAGGTGCATATTGTACCCAGGCTGGTTTGAGCCCTCTTCTCGATAGGGCAGGTGGGAAGGAACTAGAAGTGGGATACTTCTTGGAGCAGGGCCTCCAGGAGCTTATGCTTGGGAATTGCAGTTCAGGTAGAGAACTAGGGTCTGACAAAGTTCTTATAGTTTCAGTTTCACAGTATCAAAGAGAATTTGAATTCCCTGAGCATACACTTGGTGCAAAATGGGTCTCTGAATGAATTCTCTCCTATGGTTCATTCTTCTTACCTGAGTTGCTATTTTTCATAGTAGCTCAGAGCTCTGGGTTGCTCATTGAGAGTATAGCCACACTAAGGACTTAACCTAACTACACGGCTGTATGATGTGATTTGGTGCTGGCAACCAAAACGTAGTTTTTAAAAACCCTGTTGTTGAGGTTATAAAGGGCTATGCATTGGATGTGTACATTAGCAGGAAAAGCCAGATTTACCATCTTCCCTTACTTTTCTGCCTTCCCTTTCATCACCTGGTTCCCCAAATGCCTATAAAGACCTCTCTGCTGCTTTTCTCTCCAGGGCTTGCAAGAGACAAGAAGAATGAAGACTTGGCACAACATGTTGGAAAAACTGTATGCAACCCCTCACCCCCTTGGGGGTGGATTGTAAATTTTCATCTATTTGTAACAGTGTTTCTTGTCTGTACCGTTAAATAGCACCTGGCTTATTTTTTATACCTTGAAGTTAAACATTCTATTGCTCACTCTCATTCTCTAATTGTTTCACATGATGTGAGTTGGCTGCTCTTGGACACAGTAGGAATAAAAAAAACTCCAGTGGGAAAAAATCTAGGTGCTTATGTTAGATCAAGTGTATGTTTTTTGTATGTAGTAACTGAAAATGTTTTGGATAATTTTAGTTATTGATGGTCTAAGTAGATTTTTGTGTTGCCTAAGTAGGGCTGTGATTGCTGAATACTTTATAAATATCTATGCACATGATTAAGCCCTTTGTTGGGAAAAACGGGAAAATGTCAGCACCCCTCAGATGTTCAGAACCTTGCTGAGTATTTGTTGTAAACATCCTCAGGTGTTCCTTGTTAGTACTTAATTTAAGTTGTGTATGGACACCCAGGTGTTCAGGGTTGTGGACTTAAGTATAAAAGACTAACAGCTCTGACCCACAGTGCTTCTCAGAACTTTCAAAAAAGCCACTAGGATAGTTGCTTCTACATCTGAATAAAACCCATTCATTTTTCTATACCTATGGCTCCCAGAACCTTTTTTTTCTATTACCTAGCTCACAGACCTGCGTGTGGAGGGTTTGTAACCCAATCTGTGCAACAGACTCGAGGGGTCTGTAAGCCCTAGCTTTACACTCTTTGAGACAAATGACAATCTCTAAGTATATATAGTCTATGCTCTAAAAGAGGGGACAGCAGCAGATATACTAAGTCATTCCATCTTACTAAGATTTATTTCTTCCCTCTCTCAAACCCTATGTTTATGTGACATGCCATCTCTTGACTACTTCCTCTGCCACCCATAATCTGTTTGTGATATTTAATTCTTCTAGGCACTGTAAACACCAGCCATTTTTCCTAATTTCCTCAACTCACCAGAAATTATTTATTGTTCTCCTTCTTTCCCCTTTTCAAGCATATGTCCCATGTTACCCCAGGGGTAGCTGTCATGTCTCACGACATGTTGTTACTGATAATCTTGGAACTATCTTCCCTACAAAATCAGTGACTAATGCAATGATTATTTTGGTGTGTTTTTTCGTAAGCCACACCAATTCAATTTATCTCCAACATTGCCGTTTTCATGTCTGTTAATAATTTACAATTTACTGTTCCTTTTGCACAGAATGTTATTAAATAACATTGAGTAATTAGTTATGTACATATGTCGAGGATTTTATAAGCTTCTTGTAAAATAGCAGGTCATTTCATGGATTTCTCTCTTGGTAGAGACATTAATAGGAAAAAGAATAGTGAGATGCAAAAAGAAATTTAGTTCAAACCTAATGACAGTCAACTGGATTGGGTGGGTTACTAGTTTCTTTGAAGAGGTCTTAATCTAGTTAAAATCCATCAGAAATTGCTTAAACAACTCATCAGGAATGCTAGTTGCTTTCTTAGGTTGAGCTTGTGTATTATATTACAAAAAAAGATTGTCTCAGGGAACATTTGGGATAGTTTTTAGTTTCCAGTTCCTCCCTTTGATCCAGACAATTTTCAAAGATCTGTCTCAGTCAAAAAGCAGGTTCTTACTGAATATTTCTTCTAAGATCATTTATTGAATTTTTTCTTTAGTCAATAATTTTTACATTTTTTGTAAATGGCAGTAATTAGACATGGGCTTAACTTATGAAATACATAGGAGTCATGCTTACCAGTTTATTCACAATATTTCATTATATATTGATATTATTTTTCCTATATTACAGGAATATTTCCAAAGTTCTATAGCAACTCAGTCAGTATTAGCTGTTTTATATAGTCTGTGTATGAAAGCTTTTATTTATGTTCTTTTCAACTTGGCTCATTTTATTTACCCAAGTCCAATTAAAGATGTTAACACTCTTGCTGTTTGCTTAGCAAAACTAATGCTATTTCCATACTAAGGATGGGAATTAATTTCTGTTCAGAGATTTCCAAAAATCTCCAGGGCTGCACTGTTGTCCCAGCATTTCCTTTTCTTGCCTCCCCTCCGTGACTTCTCTTCTCTCCCTTCCTCCACCCCCTCCTCATTCATCTTCTCCTTGCTCAATTCTTTTCCCTCTCCTCGGTCTTCTACTTTCCACTTTCCTTCCTTTTTTTCTTTCATTTTCTTCCTCCCTCCCTCCCTCCCTCCTGTCCTCTCTTTCTTCCTTCCTTTAATTGCTATTGTCACCTTGTCTAATTTGAGGCAAGGGACCAAAAAAAAAAAAAAAACCCACAAGTGACTGCTTTCTTCCAGGACTACCATTATCCCTAAAAATATGAGCTATCCTTTTTTTTTTATTTCTGAGAACCCAAAATTTATCATTGCATTTGGCTTGCCAGGAGTAGTGATATACATATGTGAATGTATTCTACCTATCTCAACCTATTTGGTCTGGTGTCTGCTCTATAATTAATAGAGTTCCGGTGTTACAGAAATGTATTACATTATAGTACGTATTATGTTTTTGTATTTCTATATTATATGTATTATATTATAATATATTATATATAATATATATATACTATATTTTTATAACATTGGAACTCTGTTAGTTATGGAGTAGGTACCAGACCAAATTCCATATCAAGTATGTTGCTTATTCCTTTAGAGTGGGTTTGTCTTACTCAATTAAACAAGCTTTGCTTTCAAGTGTGACATTTCTGGCACAGTTATAATTATAAATTGGTTTATCTAGTTATGTTGAAACTGTAAAAACAACTACATTACCATGAGAAGTATAGGGAATCATTAAAGGCACTGTGCATAATATTTGACCCGTTTTCTAAGATGTTTTTAGGAAGGCCAGTCAACATATATGATGTTTTTACAGAATCATCATAAATGCCATCAGTCGTTTGACTATTTGCAGATATTTTCATGGTTAGAATAAGTGAACTTTACCCCAACATCCTTTAGTAAAAACAATTGTGATTTTTTTCTGAGCTCATCCCATTTTAAAATCAGTCCTGAATTCCAAGCATTAGAGGCATCATCCTTAAATTCTTCTGAGAATTCACTAGTTGTGTTCATAGTTCTCAAATTAAGATGTCGTAAATTCTCTAGTTAAAAGAGCTTTTATTTTTACAGATTCCATTAGACTTTCTACATAGATAATCCTATTATCTGTGAATAGTGACAGTTTTACTTCTTCCTTTCCATTCTAGATATCTTTAATTTTTTGTTCTTACCTTATTGCTCTGGTTAAAACCTCCAATACAATGCTGGATAGAAATGATGAAGGTAGACATTCCTGTCTTGTTCTCGATCTTAAGGGAAAAACATTCACCAATATATATGTTACCTGCAGGTTTCTCATAGATGCCTTTTATTAGGTTGAGGAAGTTCCCTTATATTTGCAATTTGTTGAGAAAGTTTTTATCAGGAAAATATATTGGCTACAGCAACTTTGCATTCTCTCACATTTATATTATACATTTCATATGTTGTTGGATTAAGTTTTATAAAATGTTGTTTTGAATTTTTGCATCTATACTTCTGATGAATGGTGGTCTGCAGTTTTCTTTTCTTGCAACATTTATGTCTGGTTTTGATATCATGGTAATAATCTTTCTTTTAGAATGAGCCAAGAAGTATTCTTTTCGATTTTCCTACTGGAAGAGATTCTGAAGAACTGGTATTCTTTCTTTCTTAGATATTTGCAGAATTCACCAGTAAAGCCATCTGAGCATGGAGTTTCTTGGTCAAAGGTTTTTAACTACAAATTCAATGTCTTTAATAGATACAGGGCTACTCTGGTTATGAGAGAGCTTATGAGTGGTAGTTTGTGTCTTTCAAGACATTTGTCCATTTTATCTAGGTTGTTAAATTTGTTGAATTTATTGGTCTCCCTTTTGTGCCATGACCTGGAAACTCTATCAGAGTATTTTGCTGGGGCAGTCATGGGGCTCACCGTATTTTCCATCTCTCAAGAATCCCTGTCTTTCCTTGCCTGACATCCAGTGTCTTGAAAATCCTTCAAATATTGTGCATGTCTTTTGGTTGTTTCAGGCAGAAGGGGAAATCTAGTGTCTGTTTCTGCATTTTGACCAGAAACAGAAGTTTGGAGCCAAGCATTTTAAACCTAGCACTGAAATTTTTTTAGAAGTCAATTTATTGGGAATCATTGTGTCAGCCTATGTTCATAAACATGAGAATGTTTCCATCCATCCTGAAGGGTTATATTCACTAAATTATATTTGTATTAAGAATACTTTCCTTGAATAAAATTCATCTAGTTTTGGTTAAGCTCTTTCTCATTTAACTAAGAAAATATGGAGTATACCTCTCTTAACTACTATTGCTAGTATCTCTCCTTTCCCAGGGCCATATCCTCTGTTATAAGAGGGAATCTGTGCTTCAAGGGAGTACCACAGATGGTTTTAATATTAGAAAAAACACCTGGTTAGTTTTATTAGTGTGAATTTGGGGCCTTATCCTTGTGAAAAGCAACAATGAAAAAATGAAATAGTTTTGGATAAAATCACAGGTTTTAGCAAAAACAATTTTTTCCAAGAACAAGAAATAGCCATGGCATTGGCCGTGTTATTAACCAGATAATACCTTTTAACTACTATAGGAATGTTAGTTTTATAGAAGTGAGATTTTCTTTATTTTCCTGTTTGCTTATAACTCTTTACAGTTATGAAATATACCAAAGCAGCTCAAAAGTCAACAAGTCTTTTTAACAGTGCACACATGCAATGGTTAGGGGAAAAAAACCCTATGAAGAAATCAAAAATATTTTTGTATAGCCTCATATTGAAAACAGGCTCTAAACATAAAACCCATTTTTTGAGTGTGAGCTACCAGTGCTCACTTTTCTATCATACATAGCTTCTTTTAAAATGTAATCTTAAAGCCTCTAAATATTTGTATTTTAATGTACAGACTTGTACTCCACAATAATAATACTCATATGACTTTACTTAAGCTGAAATCCTCAGTTTTAAAATGTAATTATTCTTATCAAGCATGTTTTAAGGCAACATTTTCACCTACTAATTTTATCCACTTAAAATGAATATTAAGATCAAATGTATTTACAAATGAACAGAAGTATGTGAGTAAAAATTAATTGTGTGGTGACCAAGTATTGTTGTTCAATACTATTGGTATTGTACCTACTTTCCAAGTGTCACATCCCCTGTTGCAAGGAGGTTTCCATTTATTTTAATTACTTAAACATTTCCAAGCCTTAGGTCTTAAAGTTAATTAAGTCTGAAGTCTTAAAGTTAATTAAGGGTCTTAGAATACAATTTAAGTGGACATTAAGGAGCAATAAATCTCTTTGGTATTAAACACTTATCCCTAAAATTTTACTCAGATAATGCAAATAAGGCAACTTTGTGGGCTGAGGTAATTTGTAGCTTTGCATGAAGTTTCAAGAACAATGTTTAAAGATGTTCATTATTTTAACTCAATATAGTTTTATATACATATTTACCTCTCTACAATCTTAAACTTGCAGTATAATTAATGATTACTTATCTCATCTAAAAGACAAATATGTCTTCAATTAATTAGGCTCCCTGTCAGAATATAAAGTCATACGTGAACTAAAACGTTGATTGCATTTTCTTCCACATGATGATAATATTTAATTTGCCCAAATATTTGCTTGAATTAAGTGTTAAATAGTGTAGTTTTTATAAAATATTTACTTATCAATAATTAAAATATTTATATACTAAAATTAAAAAAAATTTTTTGAGAAGTGATAAAAATCTCAATAAAAAAGGGTTTCTTAAGCATGGCCTGACACCTATTTCTTTTTCTTTTCTTTCTTTCTTTTTTTTCTTTTTTTAAGTTTTAGTGACCAAGATACTACCCATGAACTGAAATTCAGTTGTTCCCTCTTTGAAGACATTTCCCCCTTTCTATAAGAGGAATGTATTATTTTTAGAATCCGCCATGAAAAACTTTCCTGGAACACAATTAACGTAGGAATTATTATTTCTATTAGGCATTCATTTTGTCAATGATCCATTTCTTTGCAAATATGGAGGTGAATGTAAAGGGCCTGATATTAATTGGGAATTTTGAAATGAATTTGAACTAGATTGGGCAATGCAGATTTTCGTATTTGTATGGGTTTTCTTAACTGCTCCATTTCTCAAACCAACACTTATTTTTGCAGATTTCTTGTCCTCTAAGATGTTATGTTGACAATATTCTGATGCAGCCTGAATCTCTTCCAAAGTGGCTCTTTGATGATTAACTTTAGCTTTTCACTAAGCTTCCAATTTCAGAATTCATTCCATTGAAAAATAGCAGCTAAAATACTGCTCTCATTATATTAGGATCTGTGATACCAGAGTGTTAGAAAAACAACTGATACAGCCAGGCGTGGTAATTTGCTACTGTCTCTCCAGAGTTTTGTATACAATTTTATATTTCGTTTTGTGAGAAGATAGATTAGTGTCTTTATTTTGAACAGTAATCTAAAAATTGATTTTATTTATTTAATCTTTTTATTTTAAAATTATTTCAGACTTATAAAAAAAGCTGTAAAAATTATATGGAAAATCTCCATATACTCTTCACACTGATGCTGCAAATGTTAACACATTTAACATTTAATCACATTCCCTTATTATTCTCTCTCTATACAAACAGATGCCTAAGTATTATTATTTTTTGAAGAATTTGAGAATAAGTTGGAGACTTATTGCACTTCAGTGTATATTTCCAATAAATAAGGATATTCATTTATATAACCATAGTACAATGATCAAAATCAGGACATTAGCACCAGTATAATAGTATTTAATCCAAAGACATTTTCAAATTTTCATAATTATTCCACTAATGTCCTTTAGAGCACACAAGAAAAGAGCATTTTTGTTTTTTTGAAGTACAGATCTTAGTTGCCATGTCTTTTTAGTCTCCTTTAATATGGAACAGTTCTTCAGTCATTCTTTTACTTTCATGCCCTTGATATTTTTGAAGAGTTCAGTCCGGTTATTTGATAGAATCTTCCTCAATTTAGGATTGTCTGAGGTTTCATCTTGATTAAATCTGAGCTATGCAATTTTGGCAAGAATACCACCGAAGTGATGTTGTGTTCTCTCAGTGTATCTTGTCGGGAGGCTCATGATATTTGATTTTCTTCTTACTGTTGAAGTTAATTTTGATCACTTGGTTAAGGTCATATTTGCTAGGTTTCTTCTCTGAAAAGTTTCAGTTTTTCTCTCTGTAATTAAAACGTCTTTTATGGGGATTTACTCTGAGACAATATAAATATCCTTTTTCTCATCAAGCTCATACCCACTAGTTTTATTATCTGTTGTTGATTTTTGCCTGGAGGAATTACTAATAGGTGGTTGCCAAATGATGATTTTCTAATTCCAATATTCCTTCTCTCTTTATTACTTGGCATTCTACTGTAAAAAAAAAAAAAGGAGTAGTATTCTTTCCTCCCACTCCCACTTCTTTATCTATATCGGTATGAACTCATGAATTTTTATTTAATGGGTCATAATCCATTATTAGAATCATTTATTTTGTATTCAGATTGTCCCGTGTTTGCCACTGGGAACTCTTGTGCTCTACAGCCATGTCCCCATCCTTCTTTGAGCACTTCCTTACAAAACAATTGAATAGTATTTAAAAGGACTTCACCCTTGAGATTCGTGTCATCTTTTTAGATTGTTAATCTTATAAGGCAGACACTGACATGAGAAGTTTTGTCACTGATTTGAGGGCTCGTCTAAGATGATTTGTTTTAGCCATATTAAAGGAAACCTAATTGGCCATTCGTGGCAGGTGAAGTATGACCATCGAGTCTTCACAGGCCCTTCCATCAGGCTCTATAACTTGCTTTGATTAATAGACTGTGGCAACTTCTACTCTCACCTTAGAATTTTGCCCTGAGAAATTCTAGCCAGGAAGCTGTGTAGGAGGACATTCTAGCCTACTGCAGGATGAAAGACGACCTAGAGGAAAACCAAGGCCTCCACTTACAACTAGCTCCGTTTGGCCTGTGAGTAAGGCCACTGTGGATCTTCCTGCACAGCTGCCCCCAACTGAATGAGCTGCACAAGTGAGCTCAGGTAAGACCAGCAGAAGAACCATTTTACCAACCCACAGTATTGTGAAAAAGAAAAATAAATCTTTTTTTCAAAAATTCTTTAAATGTTGGGGTTATTATTCTCTAATAACCCCAAATTCTTTAAATTTGGGGGTTACTATACTATAGTATGATAGTATAATAGTTGTTATTACTAATGCACCATTATAAAATCAAATTATTTCTAGTTTAATAGTTCCATGTTCTTAAGTATTGAGGGCTTTTTCTGGTAGTGCATAAATAGGTAAAAGTTCCTCTTGGGTCTCCTTGCTGGTAGACCTAGGAATATTAGTCTTGAATTAGCTAGCCACATGGTCACACAAATGACAAGCCTGAAATGTTACCCTTGATTTTTGGAGATGTTTTAAGCTAAGCGACTCAAAATGTGGTCCATAGACCTCTCGCGTATGTTTTTTGTTGTTGGTTTTTACTTGTAGCAAAGCAAAATTTGCCAGTTTCATTTTAAAATGTTCTTAATGAGGCAGTAAAAATGACTGTTATTAAATATTGACTCTTGGGTAGTCATCTTTTTAACATTGTGTGTGACAAAATGGGAAATAGCTGCATGGCACTTCTGCTGCATATAGAAGTATGATGCTGCCTCAGGAAAAAGCACTTAAGCAACTGTTTTGAATTTTAAGCTCAGCTAGTGGTGTTTTTCATGGAATACTAAGGAACAACTTAGGTTTTTCAGACTTGGGTAGTTGGCAGACACTTCTTTGAAAATTAATAAAGTGGGCCGGCCCCGTGGCGCACTGCTATAGTGCGCCGCTTGGGAAGTGCGGTGGCGCTCCCGCCGAGGGTTCGGATCCCACATACAGACCGGCCGCTCACTGGCTGAGCGAGGGGCGGGAGCAACGCCAAGGGTTGCGATCCCGTGGCCGGTCCCGGTCCGGTACGGGCGCAACACTGAGGGTCGCGATCCGTTGCCGGACACGAAAAAAGACAAAAAGGAACTAAAAAAAAAAAAAAATTAATAAAGGGGGCCGGCCCCGTGGCGCACTGCTATAGTGCGCCGCTTGGGAAGTGCGGTGGCGCTCCCGCCGAGGGTTCGGATCCCACATACAGACCGGCCGCTCACTGGCTGAGCGAGGGGCGGGAGCAACGCCAAGGGTTGCGATCCCGTGGCCGGTCCCGGTCCGGTACGGGCGCAACACTGAGGGTCGCGATCCGTTGCCGGACACGAAAAAAGACAAAAAGGAAAAAAAAAAAAAAGAAAATTAATAAAGTGAATCTTTTACTTCAAGGGCAAAACATCTGATGGTATTCTTTGCCAACTATAAAATTTGAACTTCCAAGTCAGAATTTTGAAAAGCTTGTATTTGCCACTAGGAACTTAACAGCTCTATGATACTCTTTTGATGAGATTGGTAATGATATTGGTTAAAGAGATTTTCTTTGGTTGCCATTTTATGAACAAAATTTTCAGCATTTAGAAGAGCTTATAACTCAGTGAAGCAGTATTTTCCCAATGAAAAATGCATGATGTTATAAATTCACATGTGTCAGAAAGAACCATACAAAGAACTTAAAACAATGAATTTAACATAATAATGTACATATGGTATCAGATTCCACATGCCAACTAACATTTTAAAAACTACCACTTGTTGAATTTTGGTGTCAAAGAAGAATATTCACAATTATAGGAAAGACTATTAAAAAATTTCTCCCTTTTCTAACTATATATCTGTGTGAGACTGGATTTTCTTTATTACTTAAACCAAAACAACATGTCACAGCAGATTGAACACAGGCAGAAGCAGGTATAAAAATATGCTTATCTTCTATTAAGTCATTAAAGACTTGAAGAAAAGTAAAATAATGCTACTTTTCTCACTAAATATACTTTTTTTTCTGAAAATGTTAGTTTTCTTAAAATAAAAATATGCTACTTATGTTAATATGAAATTGTTTTACACAGTGTTACCATATAACCCAGCAATTCTATTCCTAGTTATCTACCTAAGAGAAATGAAAAGATATGTCTATACAAAACTGATACACAAATGTTCATAGTAGCATTATTCATAATTGACAAAAAAGTAGAAACAATCCAAATGCTCATTAACTGATGAATGAATAAACAAAACGTAGTAAATCCATACAATGGAATATTATGCAGACATTGAAAAAATACTAATACATGTTACAACATGGAAAAATCTTGAGAACATTGTGCTAAATGAAAAAACGATCACAAAATACCACATATTGTATAATCCTATTTATATGAAATCTACAGAGTAGGCAAATCTATAGGAATGGAAAATTAGTGGTTGCCCAGGCTGGGTGGAAATGGAAGAGGAGGAGTGGAGAATGATTGCTAATGGGTACGGGGTTTCTTTTTGATGTGATGAAAATGTTCTAAAATTGGGTTGTGGTAAAGGTTACAAAAGCCTTTGACTATGCTAAAAAATACTGAACTGTGCACTTTACATGGGTAAATTTTTATGGTATGTGAATTGTATCTCAATAAAAACACACACAAACACACAGACTAGATAATGCTTTACAAACCAGAATTGAGTTGACAAGCAAGATTTAAATTGATTGGAAATAATTTAACCAAAATAAAGAATATAAGCAAAGTAAAATAAATAAATAAATAGTTCTATTAGTTTTTAAAAGAATAAATATTTAATTTTTAAATTTAATATTAACATTTAATCTTTTAGTTTCAACTTGCAATGTAATAAGAATTGATGATAAAATCCCCATAAAAAAGCTATTTGGAGTCTTCAATTATTTTTAATAGTATAAAGGGATTCTAAGACCAGAAGTTTGAGGTTCTCCTGCTCTCAGCAAATGGGCAGCTGCTGGTCTGCAAGTTTCCCACAGACTCACACTAAGCGTAAACACAAAGGTCTATAAGCAGCTTCTTAAATACACAGGTAAACATTTAGAAAATCCTGAATCAAATATCCTGTTCTAGTCAAATGGCAGACACAATGTGTCCAAAAACAAACCCTCCAGACAGAAGACAATCTGTAATCATAAATTTCTCAAACATCGCTAGAATTCCTTGACATAGAGTGTTGACCAGAATCCTAAGGTACCACATCTAGCTCCCTTTCCTGGGAGAATCTGGAATTGCCTACATGTCAGATCTTCTCTGCAGGCTCTTGCTTTGAAGGAGGTCACTGATAGGACCCAAGCTGCAGATCCAAACTCTTCTCCAAGTGCTTGCCTTGGATGGAGAGATGTCTCAAAAGCAATCTTTCAAAATGGCTGAATAACAGCCTCCCAAAGATACCCATGCCTTAATGCTGGAATCCGTGCATATGTTATGTTACATGGCAAAAGTGACTTTTCAGGTGTAATTAAGAGTATAGTCCTTAAAATGAAGATTATCCTGTATTATCTGAGTACTATAATCATATGAGTACTTGAAGGTAGAGAGTTTTCTGACTGGAGATGAAAGAGATGTGCCTGAATGAGAACTCAGAGAGATTTTAAGAGTGAGAAGGACTTTATGTGATGTTGCTGGTTTCAAGATTGAGGGAGCAACTGAATGAAAGGGGTGCATGCAGAATTAAAGAGCTGAGAGAAGCTTCCAGCTGACACCTAGCAAAGAAGCGGTGGCCTCAGTCCCATAACCACAAGAACTGAATTTGGCCAACAACATACATGAACTTAGAAGATTCATTCCCAGATCTTCCAAAAGGAGTGTGGCCTGGCTGACACCTTAATTTTGGACTTGAGACGCTAAGCAATGGAACGAACTGAACTACACTGTACCTGGACGTCTGACTGAAAGAATCATGAAATAATAAATTTGTGTTGTTTAAAGATGCTAATTGTGATAAGATGTTTGGGTAGTAATAGAAAACTCATATAACGGCCATTGGATTTTACAATGAACACTCTGAGAATGAGGCTAGCTTTTCACATCTCATCGTAAAACTTTCAGTAGAAGCTCAGGTGGTGGAAGGTTAGGACAGCAAAAAGGATCTCAACAGGGTATTCGTGCTGTCCTGTGACCCCTTCACTCGGATGGATCCTTGTGAGAAAGGCTAATATTGATGGGTCTTCCGAAACTGCCATAAAAACTTTTCTGACAATTATTATGAGTTTGTGCCAACAATTTTGCTGCAAATGAAAAGGTCTCTAGCTGGCAATTCAGAGATTTCTCTCAGTAGTGATATCTACAGAAAAACAAACAAAAAATGGGTGGTTCAATAATTATGGATGGACCAGACAGAATGAGAAATAAACATCTGGTTAAAAGTCAACTGACAGTCAACTGGGTTACAAGTTTCCCCAAAAGTCCTAAAACCAATTAAAAGCCATCAGAATATTGTTTTATCAGGAATGCTGATTCCTTCCCAGACATAAATTGTGAATTATACTACACTAGATGTTCTGTCCAAGCCAAGTGTGGGACTATTTTTTTTTCACATGCACTCTCCTCTCTTTACAGAGTTAACTTTTTTGAGAATCTCATCCACACTGTTTAATGATGTTTTAAAAAAAATTTTTTTTCATTATACATGTTTATGGGGTACAGTTTGTTGTTTCAATCCATGCATATCTATCACCTAAACATTTATTATTTCTTTGTGGTTATAACATTCAAGATCCTCTTTGGCTATCTTGAGATATATAATACAATATTACTAGCTATTGTCACCCTAGAGCTCCAGAACTTATTCTTCCTGTCTAACGGTGACTTTGTAACTCTGTACCCCTCTTCCAACCTTTCCCTGGCCCTCACCTCTTCTTTTCCTTTCCTCTGATAACTAATTTTCTATTCTCTATTTCTCTCTCTGTTTTCCTCTCTTTTCAATTTATTTTTCTTAATTGACCCATGATAATTATGTATATTTATGGAGTGCAGTATGATATTTGGGTAAATTCATACTGTGCGCAGTGATCATATCAGGGAGCTTAGTGTATCTATCACCTCAAACATTTGTCACTCCTTTGTGTTAGGAACATTCAACATTTTACTAAGTTGACTTCCGTTCACACTTCATATCTCATATCACATATTAAACGTCACAGATATCTACAGCGACCTTTCTAATTCCTAGCTCTCTATTATGCACTCGTAACGTACTTCATGCTTCCTTAACTTTGCATAACTATTATTATACTTGTCATTTTACCTTTGTTTTGCTGATTCTTTAAATAATGCCTCTCTCACTTACTAGACTTTAAGCTCCTTGGGGGCAGGGGTCGTGACTATTTTTGTTCGCGATTAGATCGTCAGCGCTTAGTAATGCTGGCCACACAGAAAGTGCTCAGTAAATATTTTTAAACAAATAAAGGAGTACTATATTATTTAAATGTGGTGAAATATATGAATATTCTTAATAGGAAAATTGAGTGGCTTCTTTCTTTCACAGTGGTTTACCACCACTTGGGAGGACTGGTGAGGTGGACAGTGTGAAAGCTTGGGAACCGTTGTTCTTGTTCACGATATTAAAAAGAAATGTTAGAGAAACCTGTTTTGGTGAGAAATTGGCGCATTTTATAGTTGGAGAAAATTTGGCCGTTAGCAGCTTTACTGAAATCGAATAGAAAATCTGAGGCAAGATGATATTCTTAGGTTTCTCATCTACTATTTTAATAAACAGAAAAGCACTCCTAGGAAAAGAAATAACTGTTTACTAAACAGAGTAGCAACTGCAGGATCGTAATAGCAATGGGAGAATGTCTGTAAACTGAAAATTTAGTTTGCACAGTTACAGATAGGATACCAGACTGAGGTGTTCCACAAAGATTAGATATGCAGGGAGGATTCTAGTGTTTGCTATTCAGGATATGAAATGCCCATCAAGCCCATCATGGCTTCTTCCTTTCTTCTCCACACTCCATTCTTTTGGACACCTACTTATTCTTTCAGTGAATAGCTGTAAAATATCATGGTGCTTAGAAAAATCTCTTTGTAAATGTTTTTCTTTGCTTCTGTAGCCAGGAGCCGAAAATATCATGTGTTTCTGTTTTTGGAGTGTAACAAAAAGCTTCTGAAAATTATGGATGGTATAGCTGGGATGGGATGGCAGTATTTTTTTAGAAACACATTTTATAGTACCAGATGGTCTAATATATTCTCAAACAAATATGTCACCTGTAATTTGATGAATACCTTCCAAAGTAAAATAATTTTTTCAGTAGATAACAGATGGTATCAGTCAAAAGCATATTGGAACACTTTAAGAAAAACTTGATGGCTCAAGTGATTTAACCAACAAGATTTTCTACAATGTACTGAGAATGTTTAGGGTCTAAAATTTGTCATCTGCAAATAATTCAGCCTCATTTCTAAACTTCACTGCATGGAGAATTGAATGCAACATGTTTTATATGTTACCTGTAAAAATGATGAAAAGTCCAAAGTTGTTTTCTGGCTCCATTTTTCAAGTATCTATAATATTTTGCCAAAGGGAAAAAAAAAGTACATGAGTTTAAGCGTCTTAAAACAATAAACGATAAATTTGAGTTTAAGTGTCTTAAAACAATAAACAATAAATTTGAGTTTATGCTCAAATATAAAAATATTTTAATGGGACTTAACTAAATTTTACCTATGCGTTACAAGGTTTTATTAATAATATACAGATGAACATAATAGAAAAGAAAGAATTCTGAAGCTGAAGGTGCAGATTACTAAGGAATATCTAAAATATAGGAGTCATTTATTTTGCTCTGTTTTTTGGCAAATGCTATTATAATAAGGCCAGGTTCAGAAACCCCCAACATAGTGGTATGTTGACAGTAAGATCTAATATTTACACAGGTGTGGGTGGGGAGGAGGTACAGGGAAAATAATGTTTTTTTTTTTTTCCTGCATTTCTCATGTCCATATGTAAACTGAGATGGTACCTATCATTTATCATTTAATATGGGATATTTTTGTGAGTGAAAAAGACACTGCTTATAGTTACAAAATGATTGTATATATAGATTGGACCACTCAGGGAAAACTGGGATATGTGTTCACCCCAGGTATACACAACTAGTGCCATGGTAAATGTGTCTACTGCTTTCTAACTGGCATGTTTTAGAGTGGCCTTAGCCAGAGGGGACTCAAAAGTACAGTCTGTTTTTCTCATGGTACCTAAGGTTGGGGACTGAGTCAAGACTTTAAAAGACAGGGTGAAATTTCTTTCAGTTTTCTCAACTTAGAGACAAGGTCCTGCTAAAGGGAGGAGCCTTGACATGTGCAGTCTCCACATTAAAATATCTGACATATCAATATATTGATATATATTTGAAGCAGGGCTAAGCTCAAAACCTATCACGGACACAACTGAATCACCCATAGTTTTTCAGGAAAAAGAGACAGAGACCTTCCAGAGTTTAAAGCAAAAGTCTAAGATGCCCATGCACAAGGAACATTTTTGAACAAATGTTGGCCTTTTACTAAAACTGCAACCTAGATCTTATAGCTAAATTTATGATTGAATTTAGGTAATCAACTTTTCAACTTATCTGCCTAAGAAGGGAAAGGAATAACCTTTCTTTGTGGAAAATAACATCATAAGCAGGTGCTACAATTATTTTTTGCACAAAGTCTAACATGCAAGGCAAATTATGAGTATGAAAAAAATAGGATGATTTGATTAATAAACAAGA
Organism: Galeopterus variegatus; assembly: GCF_000696425.1. NCBI lineage: Eukaryota > Metazoa > Chordata > Mammalia > Dermoptera > Cynocephalidae > Galeopterus > Galeopterus variegatus. The sequence goes on from NW_007727914.1 coordinate 26,171, forward strand.
GGAACACAGGTGGTAAAAGAAGACCCGCAGACAATCCAGGTATTGTACATAGCTAACATAGACTTTAAAATAAATATTTTAAATATGTTTAAAAAAAGGAAAAGATAAGCAAAAAATAATGAAAAGACTGAGAATTTTGACACAATTAGAATCTATAACAATAAAATTGACATTTAGAAGTAAAAATCTAATATCTGAAATTAAGAACACTTTGGGTGGCTGAATAGCAAACTGGATACGATGGAACACAGTATTAATGAACCTGAAGACAGGTCAATAGAAACTATGCAAGGTGAAGTAAAGAGAAAAAATAATGAAAAGAACACATCAGAGCACAAGAGACATGAGACACAAGAAAAGTCTTAGTATACATATGCTTGGAGTGTCAGAAGGAGATAACAGAGAGAATTGGGTAGAAGCAATATTTGTAGACATAACGTCTGAGAATTTTCCAAAATTGAAAAAAGATAGCAACCCAAGGCACAAGAAGTTCAGTGAACTCTGATCAAGATATATACAAAGAAAACTATATGTAGGCATGAGATATTAAACAGCTCAAAACCAATGTAAAAAGAAAACAATCAGCCAGAAGCAAAACAAACATGCATTGTCTTTAAAGGAGCAGCAATAAGGCTAATAGCTAACTTTTCAGGAGGAACTGCGGAATCCTTAAGAGTGTAGAATTATATCTTTAAAGAGCTGAAAGGAGAATAATTACCAATATAGAATTTTATACACAGCAAAAATAACCTTCAAAATGAAAATGCCAGATGCAGTGCATTATCTCAGATTAGGTCCTGGGACAGAAAAGGGACACAAGTGGAAAATATGCTGAAATATGAATAAAAGCTGTAGGTTAGTTAACAACAGAGTTAGTGTTTTAGTTTTGAAGTGTACCATGGTTATATAAAATGCTAATATTAGGGGAATCTGAGTGAGGGCCATACAGAAAATCTCAGTACCATTTTGCAACTTTTATATGTCTAAAATTAGACAAAAAGAAAAATTTTATTTAAAAAATAAAGGTGAAATAAAGAAGTTCTCAGGAGCCCTATCTGCCTTACTCACAACATCTGGCCTAACAATATGATTCCACTTCAATTCCAGCACCCTACTAACCCTAGGATTACTAACTAACCTACTAACCATGTACCAATGATGACGAGATGTAGTACGAGAAAGCACCTTCCAAGGCCACCATACAACTATTGTCCAGACAGGACTGCGATACGGAATGATCCTATTTATTACATCTGAAGTTTTCTTCTTCGCCGGGTTCTTCTGAGCCTTTTATCACTCAAGCCTAGCCCCAACCCCCAGCCTAGGAGGTTACTGACCACCAGCAGGCATCAACCCCCTCAATCCCATAGAGGTTCCACTACTCAACACACTAGTACTGCTAGCCTCCGGAGTATCCATCCCCTGGGCCCACCACAGCCTCATAGAAGGAAACCGCAAACATGCTCCAAGCTCTCTTCATCGCAATCTCCCTGGGCACTTACTTTACACTCCTCCAAGTCTCAGAATACCTCGAAACCTCCTTTACCATTTCCGACAGTGTGTACGGATCAACATTCTTCGTAGCAACAGGTTTCCACGGCCTCCATGTGATGATTGGATCCACCTTCCTCACCATCTGTCTTCTGCACCAACTAAAATTCCACTTCACATCCAAACACCATTTTGGCTTTGAAGCCGCAGCCTGATATTGACACTTCGTAGATGTAGTCTGACTGTTCGTATACATCTCCATTTACTGATGAGGATCCTATTCTTTCAGTATTAGCTAGTACAGTTGACTTCCAATCAATAAGATCTGGTCACAGCCCAGAAAAGAATCAATCTAGCATTAACTCTCTTAACCAACACAACACTAGCACTCTTACTTATCACCATTGCCTTCTGACTCCCCCAAACATATACCTATGCACAAAAATTAAGTCCATACGAATGTGGGTTTGACCCAGTAGGATCTGCCCGCCTACCATCCTCCATAAAACTCTTTCTGGTAGCCATCACATTTCTACTATTTGATCTAGAAATTACTTTATTGTTACCCCTCCTGTGAGCCACCCAAACAAATAACCTCAAACTAATACTCACTGAGGCACTTATCCTAATTCTCACACTGGCACTAAGCCTAGCCTACGAATGATCCCAAAAAGGCCTAGAATGAGCTGAATATCGTAGTTAGTTTAACTAAAACAACTGGTTTCGACCCATTAAATTGCAACACTTTGTAACTACTAAATGCCTCCAATTTATATTAACATCATCTTAGCATACCCATATCCCTTGTAGGACTGCTAATATACCGATCCCACTTTATATCCTCCCTATTATGCTTGGAGGGCATAATATTATCCCTATTTGTCCTAGCCACCCTCCTATCCCTAAACCTACACTTCACCCTATCCTACACCCTCCCCATCATCCTCCTAATCATCGCAGGCTGCGAAACCGCCATGGGCCTAGCACTTCTAGTAGTGATCTCTGATACTTATGGCCTAGACCATGTACAAAACCTCAACCTCCTACAATGCTAAAACTTATTATCCCCACAATCATACTCATCCCCACCAGGTGGTACTCCAACAATAATATAATCTGAATTAACTCAACAACCCATAGCCTACTAATTAGCCTCATCACTCTTCTCTTCTTAAACCACAACAATGAAAATAGCACGACCACATCATTAAACTTCTTCTCAGATCCCCTCTCAACTCCCCTTCTAGTATTAACAACCTGACTCCTCCCCCTAATAATTATAGTGAGCCAGCACCACCTCTCCAAAGAAATCCAAAGAAACACTCATTTGAAAAAAACTATACATCCTCACATTAACCTCATTACAAATTTTCCTAATCATGACATTTACTGCCACAGAACTGATCATAGTCTACATCCTATTAGAAACAACACTAATCCCAACCCTAATCATCATCACCTGATGGGGCAACCAACCAGAACGACTAAATGCAGGACTCTGCTTCCTATTCTACACCCTCTTCAGCTCCATACCACTACTAATTGCACTAACCTATATCCACAACTCCACCGGCTCATTAAACCTACTGCTGCTTCAACACTGAACCTAAACACCCCTACCCTCATGATCCAGCACCCTCCTATGAACAGCATGCATAACAGCATTTATAGTAAAAATACCACTCTATGGACTTCACCTCTGACTACCAAAAGCACATGTAGAAGCCCCTATCGCTGGATCCACAGTCCTCACAACCATCCTCCTAAAGCTAGGGGGATACAGAATGATATGAATCACCATCATTCTAAACCCCCCAGCAAGCTCCATAACCTACCCCTTCCTTGTTCTCTCCCTATGAGGAATGGTCATGACAAGCTCTATCTGCCTACGACAGACAGACCTGAAATCCCTCATTGCCTACTCATCCATCAGCCACATGGCCCTAGTAATTGTAGCTATCCTAATCCAAACACCCTGAGGACTCACAGGAGCTACAACCCTGATAGTTGCTCATGGACTTACATTGTCCCTACTCTTCTGTCTTGCAAACTCCACCTACGAACTCCACGACTCCACAGTCAAACTATAATCCTAGCCCGCGGACTGCAAACACTCCTCCCTCTAATAGCAACATGATGACTACTGGCCTCCCTGACAAATCTAGCCCTCCCACCAACTATCAACCTAATCAGAGAATTATTCTAATAATAACTTCATTCTCATGATCAAATATTACAATTATCCTCATAGGGCTCAACATGCTAGTCATGGCCCTATACACCCTATTTATACTAATCACAACACAATGAGGTGCTCTCACACACCACATCAACAGCATCACACGAAAGAACTCCCTGATACTCATACACGTTATCCCACTTCTACTCCTACCCCTCAATCCCAAAACAGCTCTAGGGCCCCTTTACTGTAAATATAGTTTGGACAAAACATTAGGCTGTGAACCTGACAACAGAGACTCAAAACCCCTTATTTACCAAGAAAGACCCCAAGAACTGCTAATTCTTATGACCATACCTAAAACTATGGCTTTCTTACTTTTAAAGGATAGAAGCAATCCATTGGCCTTAGGAACCAAAAATTTGGTGCAACTCCAAGTAAAAGTAATAAATCTACCCCTATCTCTAACAATAATCTCACTTGTCATCCTCATCACCTCCACCCTTACCAACACACACAAACACTACCCCTACCACGTGAAAACGTCAACCCCGCTTGCCTTCTTGACCAGCCTCACACCTGCCCTCGCATTCATTTACTCCAGACAGGACACAATCACCTCCAACTGACACTGAATCACCATCCAAACACTAAAACTATCCCTTAGCTTCAAACTGGACTATTTCTCTATAGTTTTCATCCCAGTAGCCCTCTTCGTTACATGATCCATCAGAGAATCCTCCCTATAATACATGCAATCAGACCCCAACATCAATAAGTTCTTCAAATACCTACTCACCTTCCTTATCACAATACTAATCCTGATCTCTGCCAACAACCTATTCCAACTCTTCATTGGATGAGAAAGAGTAGGCATCATATCCTTTCTTCTAATCGGATGATGATATGGCCGAACAGACACAAACACAGCAGACCTGCAAGCAATACTCTACAACCGTATTGAGGACATCGGCTTCAGCCTAGCTATAGCATGATTTTTTGTACATTCAAACACATGAGACCTTCAACAACTATTCATCCTTGACACAAGCCCAAGCCCCCTCCCATTAACAGGCCTCCTCCTCACTGCAACGGGTAAGTCTGCCCAATTCGGCCTGCACCCATGACTACCCTCTGCAATAGAGGGCCCCGCACCTGTCTCAGTCCTACTCCACTCCAGCACAATAGTCATAGCAGGAATCTTCCTACTAATCCGATTCCACCCCCAATAGAAAACAACAAAACAATCCAAACACTAACACTATGCCTATCACCACACTATTCACAGTGATCTGCACCTTAACACAAAACGATTTAAAAAAAATTATCACATTCTCCACCTCAAGCCAACTAGGCCTAATAATACTAACAATTGGCATCAACCAACCACATCTAGCATTCCTCCACATCTGCATACACGCATTTTTCAAGGCCATACTATTTATATGCTCCGGCTCTATTATCCACAACTTAAACAATGAACAAGACATCTGAAAAAGAGGAGGCCTACGTAAAGATCTGAGAGTATTCATCACCGGTAGAAGCACACTACAAGATACGCTAAAGGAAATTCTTCATACTAAAGGAAAACGATCCCAGACAGATGCTTAGAATTATAGGAAGAAATAAAAGAGCAATGGAAAGTGTAAACTTATAACAAATAAGCTAAAAGAAGAAATAAAGAGTAAATTTAAAATTTGATCAGAGAAGGCAGGAAAGGACAAAAATAGTAACAAAGACCAGATGGAGCAAAAAGAATTAATTACTGAGATTTTAAAAATGCACCTACATTAGTTATTACACATACATGGATTAAACACTATGCAAAAGACAAATGGATTAAAAGAAACCAAAATCCAAATCAATGCTCTTTAAAGAGACCCACTTTAAATATAGATATAGATGCAAATAAAAGATGAAAGAAGACATTCCGTACAAACATTAACACAAAGAAAATTCAATATGGCTAAAATAGCATTAAGCAAAGAAAACTTTACTACAAGAAATATTTGTAGACAGAAAAAAGATATTTCATAAAGTAAAAGGGTCAATTCAACAAGAAGCCAAAACAAGCCGAACTTTGTATTCACTTCAAAATATATATAAAACATCGACAAGATTAAAGTGAGAAATAGACACATCCACAATCATAACTATTATAACACACTTTCCCTAGTTGATGGAACAAGCAGACACAAATTACGCAAATTAAAGATTTGAAAAACACAAGTTAACCTCTGGGATTGAACATTGTTGGGGAAGTTTATGAGAGAGGTAGATGCTGGAAATATTTTAGATATTGATCTGGGTGGTGATTGCATTTAATATTTGTGTACTTTTATATGCTATACCTCAATAAAAAGTATATAAAATATGATGTTCATCAATTTTTCAGGTAAAATGTTTAATATAGTATACTTCTTTTATAATTCACCAAATCCCTGAGAATGAGTAATAAATGAACCTATATTAGAGGTTGCTAGCACGTTTAAATGATGTTTGATAGAGAGGAAAGATCACAAAACTCATATTCACAAAGACATTGTGATAGGCAGTATAGGTAAAGGTTTTATTATCCTAAAAATGCAATAAGAAATATGGGTTAAATTGTAATAAAAGATATTTCTTAGGAAATACATAGTCTTCTTTATAAAAACTATGAAAGCAGGGTATTACCATAAGTATTTCTAGCTCTTGGAAGACCAATAAGTAGTGGCTAAACTTTGAAGATCTTTAAGAAAAATACTTTCTGAAATAAATTATTTATCTATTTTCTGGCATTGTATTAGGCAATAATATTAGGATAGGATATTTTAGTATACATTATATTCTTTAGGATACTTCAATTTTATTCAATTGTTACAAAAGCCTTCTAAGATATTAATGACTCCTATGAAGCAGGCTCACATTTGCAGCTAGTTAATAGCTACCACATGATTTTTGTAGTTGTTCCTAATGTTAGTTGTTATTTAGACAAGAGTTTGGGGGCCAGCCCGGTGGCGCAGTGGATAAGTGCGCCGCTTGGGAAGCGCGGCGGCGCTCCCGCCCGAGGGTTCGGATCCCACATACAGACCGGTTCCCACTCACTGGCTGAGCGAGGCGCGGGGGCAACGCTGAGGGTTGCGATCCCATTGCTGGTCCCCGGTCCGGTACGGGGGCAACACTGAGGGTTGCGATCCGTTGCCGGACATGGAAAAAGACAAAAGACAAAAAAAAAAAAAAAAGAGTTTGGAAAAGTGCACTACAGATGTCTCTGTAGTGTGTGCTTTGTTCTGAGAGCTCTATAATTTGATTATGAGCATTGGAAACTTCACATATGTATATAGATTTTGCTTAATTTATTTTGTGACAATTATTACATACTCAGGAAGTAACTGGGGTGCACTTGTTGCTGTGGTAGTTGATTGCAGGATTAAGAGTTGGACTTAGAGGATAGGTAGGCTTTGTAGGAAAAGAATTGAGAAAGTTATCTAACCTGGGAAGAAGAACTGATCAGAGTATCATACTGAGAAAGAAAAAAATATATATAATGGGGTTCCCTATCTAGAACTTAGTTATCTGTGTAGAAGTTGTGATTTTCTGCCCAGATTTTCCTTGAGGAATGAACTTACTCCCCCAACTACAGAGTATGTTGTTGACACATTACTCAGCTGTCAGCTCCTTTTGGGATCATCTCAGCTGTATAGAAACATCTAGCCCAAAGTCTAGACCCCTTCCAGGAAAACTAATGGAGTGGTTGATTGCCGGAGACCAGCTCCAGTTGAGTTGGGGTCTTTGAAAGAGGGATGGAAAGGTGGTGAAAATAAAAAACACAGGCAGAGACCTCAGTTCCTCTGAAGCACGTTCTCAGCCTGCGGGCTGTCAGTGCTGTAGCAGCCAAAGCAGCTAAAGCAGCTGAAGCAGCCTTTAGACTGGAAACAGCATTTTTATTTGTTACACAACACCGGGGCGGGGGGGTTAATGTGGGCATATTAACTACATAAACCTTTAAAATTATTAAGCCAATAGTTAAACGGAAACTTTTCTTAAAATTACATCAGTTCTCATAAAATTAATAATCTACAAGGTTAAATAAAACTCAAGTCGTCAGCCAATTCTTTCTGGTGATTATATCTGTTGTGTGGTCAATTAGTCCGTGACTCACTGTTCTTGACGTTTTTCACCATTGTGTTTCTTTTCTTCTTGCCCTCGTATTAACCTTAAACTTATTACTACCAGCAAGCATAAATTAGTTAAACAAACCTTATATATATTTTTAACTTTTAAATACTATAAAAGAAATTTCTAACAATTATATTTAAAACTTATAAATCTAACAATTAAACTTATAATCAACTAAAAATTTAATGATTCTCATATTTCTATAGGCATGAACCTATTGTTATTAGGAAAAGGAATAAAGGATATTTGAACAGCTTTATCATGCATGTACTTAATATAGCAGCTGTGTGTCCCATTGTAAAGTGTCAAAGTGCACAGCACCATCCCTCACAAAACCAGGTGCATTCTAAATTCCATCTATAATCTTTATTTTTAGGAGGGAAAGTTGTGCATCATATGTTTTTGTCCCAATATCTTACTAAGATGTTTTTATTTAACTTAGGACACCAATGAGTAACAGGGTTTCTACGCATTCTTTCTCATAAACTTAATTCTTTTTATAGTATCTTTTTCCATTAATTCCAACCATTCTCTTACCATTAATATAATCCCCTGTAAATGACGTTTGTCAACTTAAGTCATATTTAGGACGTCCCCTAGGAGGGTACCAAATTTTTCCTTTTCCCATTTTATAATCCATATAACCATTTACCCAGATGGTGGGAAGAGGATGGGGATTTCTATTGTTTATTAATTTCTTCGGTAAAAACAATTGCTCATGGCTATTCATAAGGTGTTTTTAAAACATCCATTGGTGTAATAAATTGACTCAAAGGGGACAATTTGGAATTGTTCAATCTTCCTGGATCTTTTGTGGGATAATCTAATTTTATAACAACAATTGTTTGTGTGTCATTTTTTGCATCTTTTGGAAACTCAGGAAACTGCCACGCTGACCAAAACATCAAAAGAGAAAGTGAAAGCCGCACCACTGTGCCAAGGCAGAGATCTTTACAATGAAAGCAAGTGCTGGTAGCTGTGGCCCTGCCAGCAGCTCTCCCTCCGGGGCCTTGCCAGCTCAGAAAGGGCAGCCCAAGCTATTCTTTTCAAGACCCCGCCATGGCGTGGACCGCACCAGTTGATGAGTTTTATAAAGGCTCAGCCCCCTTCCCCAACTTAGGAAAACTCTGAGGGGTCATCCCAGCTCCAGAACATATGATGGGGTTGACTGAGGTTTTTACTGAGATTGCATTACATCCAAACTTCTTTCTGTTCAATCTTTCTTTCCCCCAAGAATGTTGCTTCTAAGAATAAAGCTAATGTTCTGATTAGGTTATAGGGAATTAGGAAAAGGCTGGGGACAGAGAGAAATCCTTAGGGTGAAAGTAGTTGCCACTGGAGGCCATTAATGGTCACTGGAGGTCATTAGCAACAGATCCAGGGTTATCAAAGCTTAAGAAGAAGGCCAGGGGAAAAGAGCACAAGATAGCTACTTTCTTGCTTCAGACATGTGCATCTGTACTACTTTTTAAAAGAAATTTATTTTAATTGACACATTGTAGTTGTACATGTTTATGGGCTACACTCTGATATGTTGATGCACATATATGTAGTGTAATCATTGGGTCAGGGTAGTTACTGTAACCATCACCTCATGCATTTATTGTTTCTTTGTGATGAAAATATTCAAGAGCCTCTCCTCTAGCTCTTATGTAATATACAAAACTTAACTATTAGCCATCATCACCCTCCTGTGCCATAGCACTCCAGAATTTTTTCCTTCTAATTGTAATTTTGTACCTGTTGGCCAAGCTGTCTCTGAGCTGCTGCCCCTAGTCCCTGGTAACCACTGTTCTACTCTCTGTCTCTATTATAACAACTTTTTTTTTTTTTTTTTTTGTCTTTTTCCATGTCCGGCCACGGATTGCAACCCTCAGTGTCGCCCCCGTACCGGACCGGGACCGGCAACGGGATCGCAACCCTCGGTGTTGCCCCCGCGCCTCGCTCAGCCAGTGAGCGGGAACCGGTCTGTATGTGGGATCCGAACCCTTGGCGGGAGCGCAGCCACGCTTCCCAAGCGGCGCACTAGCGCAGTGCGCCACCGGGCCGGCCACAACTTTTTGTTTTTTAAAGCATTGGTAATTCTTGGAAGGAATCAGTAGATGCTTGAGGGCAGATGAGTTCCTGTGGGAGTGGGTCAGGACTGCCGTACTGTGAATTTAGGATCACGAGCTAGTGAGGCCTGGCATTCACTGTTAGTGGAAGTCTTGGTGAGGACATAGGTTTAGAAGAGAAGAGGAAGTGGAAGAAAAATAACTGCTATGTCAAAATTTTCATGAAACATTTGGAAAAGATCCACAGTTTTCATTTTCTCCCTCCTTAAATAGTTGTTTATTGTTAGCGGGCTGGAAGGGAGATAGAGTTAGCAATGACAGACAACACCACACACTGATGACACAAGGGAGGCAAGAGTGATAAGGCAGAGCGATCTGTATCTCTGGATAAGTTTCCCTCATCAAGAGTGAGTGTGGGAAGGGGGTGGGGGCCTGGAGGATTGAGGGGAATGTGATGGGAAAACTACATTTCTTTTTTTTTTCTCCCTAGAAAATAAATTACTGTAGGTAAATAGAATAATTATAAAAAGGAATTATAGTAACTAGAGGTAGGAGATGCCTTGACAAATTAAAAAGAGAGGGTTGGGAGTCTCATAATTAAAATGCTGTGTGTTATTTTTATCACGGATTAATTGTGGCTTTTTTAACAAAAATTTTGCTGTTCAAATATGACATGGAGCATTTTGGAAATGACCACAAAATTGTTTAATAAGAGCCTAGTCAGTACCTAGCACTGTGTTTGTTATACAGAAGAAGTAAAAGCTACAGTCTTCATCTTTAAGAGGAGACATAATTTTCATTTATAGAAAGAGTCATAGAAGAACATAATCCAAGGCAATGCACTTATTAAAAGATGAACAGTATGGTGATGTGCACTTGTAATTTCCCAAGTACACAGACATTTAAATTGGAGATTAAATGCTGGTACAGTGTCTACTGTTTCCCATAATTTTGTATGTTTATTTCTTTCTAGGAATAAGAAGGACTATAAGACTGGCTTTCGTAGTTTAAGCCCTTGCTCCAAGTATCTAAAACTCCACTCATATTAGATAACCTGTTAAGTTATAATCTTATTCTTTACCAAGTATGTCATGCAAAATTACTCTTTTCAAGAGATAAACAGACATCTAGAGTTGATATCTTTTCATCTCACCTTGAAGAGACATGTTGGTGTCATGTGATTTCTGAAAGCCATTGATTAGGAAGGTTTCCTTAGTTTTTGGTCTACCAGTTCCCTGGTGATGCTTCATACTTTTTGAGATTTGCTCATCAATGGCTTTGGTTTGGCATCCTGAAGAGCTTGGGGTCCCAGGTCTTCTTCTTTAAGATGCTGATTCATGCTCTTGAGATTTCTTTTTTTTTAAAAATTTTGTCTCTAGAGGGCTATACTGCTAGTAGGAGTAGAATTAAATATTGTTACACATTTGTTTTTATAAGAACTTACTGAGTGCTCTTGAATTCTCTAGAGAAACAGGTTCTGTATGTCCCAGTATGTTCTGTACACTGTGCACTATATCAAAAATCGTACTATTAACTTTCCATAGTTCAGGATGCATTTCTAGGATTTACAGGGTATAACCTTTATTGTTTTCCAGAAGTGTTCCAGGTTTAGTATCCTGTTGGCTTAGCAACCACCAAGAAATTTTATGTGAATACTTATTCATTAGAGGACTACATAAGTATTGAGATCTAGAAATAAGCTTGAGCATCCTATGTCTCTCTCCAGGAGAAACATGCAGCTTGATAAAAAGAAAACCTACTTTATTGACTGTAATAATAACGTGGGCATTTAAAAGAGTTCAGAATAAATTTGTAAGCCTGTTTTCTTTTTTCTACTGCTTAGTATAATATCTTAAAAATATTATATTTTCTTGTCCGCAATTCTTAGTGTGTGATCGTTCTCCCAGTAGTCAACAACTTCTACATTGCCTCAAAGAGAGTTAAGATTGTTATAAGTAGGATACAAAGAGGAAGAAGCAATAGCTGTTCAGTTTTTGGTTTCCAAAAATAGGTTCTTGACATCCACATTGAAATAAATATTTTTTAAAAGCCAAAAATTTTGCTTTATAAGAACTTAGTTTGATTAGAAGAAAACTAGTCTCTTGAGAATCAAGAAGGAAGACCCTGAAAGAAGTAGGCACAGACTTTAGGACTATAACAATAGAATGGAAAGAGAAAAGAGAAAGCTCCAACTACCTCACCCTCTAGGACACTAGATGAGCAACAATCAGTATATCAGTTAGAAATTTTGTTTGGTTGTATGCAACAGAAAACCGGCCAAAGGTGCCCTAACCAAGCATGGGTTAATTTTAAAGAGTCCAGAAAAAGACCTTCTGGAAAAAAGTGCAGCATTTCTATGGTATCAGTGTACTGGGTTCTGTCCTTCTACTTTGTTACCAGTTATCTCTCATTGTTTCTCATTGACATGGTGACTTCATGATCATGAGGTGGTTGCTCCAGCCCTACATCTGTGTTCTGGGTAGACCAAAAGAGAACAGGAGACAAGCAATGAGGAGGGCAGGGAAAGAAAAACACACCCAGAAATATGCTAGGTAATGGTTTTCCATTGACCTGCCTGAAACTTTTATGAGATATATTTGAATCACCCCCTTTGGAACTGGCCTTTTAAATGGTCAAAAACTCATAACCCCAGAAACAGAAGGCAGGTTTCATGACACTTAAAGATGCAGGACAGGATAGAAGGGAAAACTGTTAGCTCCTACCCTTGAGCAGGGGTACACGGGAGTAAAGTGTCCTCCCACTCATCCCTCCACTAATAATCTATGCACAAATGTTATAGAATCTCTTTTCTGTGATTAAAAATGTTTTCTTAAACTCATCAGAGCTCCAATTTCAGTTTTAAGAAAATTTCAGAGCTGAAAGAATTTGGAGAAGAAATGTGGGGAAAAATCAAAAGGAATTCTCAAATAAAGCTGAATACAGCAGTAAATTTAAGAGACTTCTACCAACTACTCTCACTACAAAAGCACTTAGAAATATTCTTGGACAACTTTTGGGAATGACCTTCATCATTGCTTTTAACCTCTGTGTCTGTGTGTGCATTTCCCATTACCTTCGTTTGATTTATATTGTTATCAGGGTTGCTGAGCTTCTATCGTGGGGGCTTGCAGTAACGGATTTTATGTGCTCACCATTTTTTCGAGTATTGGGCAAACAAGATGTTGCTTTTCACAGGCTAGCCTAAGGAGAACACATTGTAAGTGAGTAATGCCCCCTAAAAAAAGAAAGTAAGAAAAGAAATATAGATTTGGATAAATATAAACCTTTTTTATTTTACTTCCATAGTTTCGGAAGTAAGAGACTAGATTTTCTTTTTCCCCCTGAAATGCATTAGATGGATACTTCCAGAGGTGTGTGCTTTTATTATGCTATTCATTTGATTCATGATTCATAAAGCACCTTTGTAAGAAAGCTGGCCAGTGTTTAAGCCAACACACTGACTTTAAAGATATGCTTTGGCCATAATAATTCTCGGTGCTCTGACTAGAGCAGCAGGCAACACTGACAGAATTTAAACTCGGAGTCTTTCAAAGTAAAATTTGATAAAGAGAAGCTTACCAATATTGTTGGTAAAAATAAAAGGAAGACAAATACTAGGGGGAGAAGAAAGAAACAGAATTGTTCCCTTTGGAGCTATATTTTCAAAGAAAAAATGGTTAGTCTTTTCATTCATGCCATTAAAGTATTTCCACTCCCCATCCTTAGAAAAAATAGCATTATACTGAGGAAGAAAAGGGCAGTCAGGTGTTGTTTTATTTTTAACTGGAACCAGAATACTGTGATTCTGATTAGTTATTGCGAGTTTTAAAATCTGAGAGCCTCATTCGAGCCAGGGATACATATGGGCTTTTGGTGGAAGGCGAGTCTGCCTGTTTATATTCTTCTTGACACAGTTCCAAGAGTGCTGGAGTCCAAAAATCACAGACAGCTCCGCTCTCCATTTGTTTTGATGAGTTGAGCAATTCACACAATGCAGATAAATTCTGTAAATGGTTTTTCTTATGTAATGGGCTTTTACTCTGTTTGGTAATATAATCAAAGAGGTAAATATTAGTGGTTAAAGCAGAATGAAATGGTGTAGACAAGGGGAGAACCTACTGTGACTCAGCATTCTATCCCACTAGAGTTAAATGCTTTAAAACAAGTGTTTTTAGAGATTATTAAAAATTGTCTTAGTGCCGGCCCGGTGGCGCTCTGCTACAGTGCACTGCTTGGGAGTGTGGCGGCGCTCCCGCCGAGGGTTCAGATCCCACACACAGACCGGTTCCCGCTCACTGGCTGAGCGAGGTGCGGGCACAACACCGAGGGTTGTGATCCTGTTGCCGGTCCCAGTCCCGGTCCGGTACGGGCGCGACACTGAGGGTTGCGATCCGTTGCCAGACACGAAAAAAAAAAGACAAAAAAAAAAATTGTCTTAGTAACAAAAAGTGGTGTCTTTGGGGGTATAAGTTTCATGTTTAGCATATATTCAAGAGCTTTAAAAACATGCTAAGCTGTAAATGAGGAAGGAAACATTTTGTGTTCAGTATAAGCCAAATTCTTTGTATTCTGTGTCTGGAGTCTTGGTTAGTAGTTGACATTATTGGTGAAAGGAAATTAAAATCTCATGAATATACCCTATTTTGCTAGAGCCTGTTAGGAAATGCTACCTCAGCCTGTCATCTGTCTTTTCTCTCTGTGACCTGGGCACCAGGCATGGAAATTGTACAGGCCTTCTTGAGAGCATGGGAGTGGCCCTTTTCTTCACTTATTTTTTTTCTTCAAAAATAGTAACCACTTTTCAATATATTGTGTTTTTCTCTTTTACTTTTCACAACAATACTTTATGGTAATCATACTATGTGGTGTTATTCCCATTTTGAAGATGTGTATGAGCTCTTAGTATTTCAGGAGGTTAGAAGACTTACCCACAAGCTAAGACTAGAGTGCCCTAAAGTCTGTAACCTCTTGTTGCTGTTGTTAATATTGTATGGCTTTCTATACCAGCGAGATTGGATGACATCCAGAAATTAAGCTGGGCCAGTGCCCAAGATGAGAGGCCAATTGGCTTGGTTTCCAGAATTGATTGAGTCCAGCTGCTCACTCACAAGCCTGGGGGTGGGGAAGAGAGGAGTAGCTGAAAGAAAAACGTCTGATTTCTGTCTAGAGCTCTCTCCCTCTCTCCTATAGCACTGGCTGTTTGAGGGTAGAGATTGTCTTCTGTGGTTCTGGTAACTACTGAATGCAGTACTTGTAGAAAAAGAGAACAATTTACCTATCTCTGTAGTGCTCAGATCATTCAGTCATGAGTAAGTAATGCCTAATTGCATGGAGACTGCCATGAGGAATAACTAAATCACATTCACACACTGTGCCAAAGAGCAGAGATAATAGCAGCATATGATATCTAATTAAATGCACCACTCAATGCTGCTGGCTTCCCTGCCCTGGAGTTGATGTGTTGATAAAAATGACTTTCTGATGTTAAGTGCTCATTTCAGAAGAAATACTCTATATCATGAGAATATTTTCTATTTGGTTAATGAGGTGTTAATATATATGAGAAATTAAGGAAACTTCATTAAGGAATCCTAAAGAATAATATTTTACAAATATTTTACCATCAAATGGTATCATCTCAGAGTTGGAAGCGCCCTTGGATGGTTCTGATGTCCCACCCTGAGTGGGAATTCTCTCTACAATGTCCTGAATGCAGTATCTCCAGCCTCTATCCAGATCCCAGTATGGACAGAAATACATTTTAACAACAGTCAATTGTTACAGCTCTTAATACTGAATTGAGATCAACTCCCTCTAGTTTCCACCCATGCTAGTAGTTTTCTTTCCCTCCCTCCCTCCCTCCCTCCCTCCC
>NW_007727914.1:42136-56590 GCF_000696425.1 Galeopterus variegatus
CCCTTCCTTCCTTCCTTCCTTCCTTCCTTCCTTCCTTCCTTCCTTCCTTCCTTCCTTCCTTCCTTCCTAGTTAAACGGCTCTAAGTTTACTGGGCTGGCATTTAAAATTAAATTGAAAAATCAGTGTGTGGTATAAGGCATATGAGTGCTTAAACATGCTCTATGAATGATCATTTGAACTGGATCTTTCAAAAAATGCACAAGGGATGAAGAAAAAAATGAAAATACTTCATTTTCTGTCCTGATTTGTTCTATCATTAATTACCATCATCACACTATTTTTTTATTGTGGTAAAATATATGTAATATAAGGATTGTTATTTCGAGCATTTTAAAACATACAATTGCGTGGAATTGATTGCATTCACAATGCTGTAAGACCACCACCTCTATCTATTTCCAAAACTTTTTGCCATCATAAACATAAGCTCTGTAATCATGAAGCCATAGCTTCTCATTATTCCTTCTCCCTAATTTCTGGTAACCTCTAATCTAGTTTTGGCTTTGATATTTTTTTCTTTTTGATTTATTTTTTCTTAATTGACCCATGATAATTGTATATATTTATGTTGTGCAATGTGATATTTGGGTACATTTATACAGTGTGTGGTGATCACTGTTTTGCTTGTCAAAATGAAATAGAGATCTCAGTTTTGGACTAACCTAGAATTCAAATGTGTGTGGGTATGTTTGCCATCTGGATGGGTGGGTTCATAATGAGTGTGTTTTGATTAAAAAAAAAAAATTGAGGGGGCTTTAAAAGAAAGTGGTTTGTTTGAGCACCTGAAAGAGGATGGAAATGACGGGGACAGTACAGTGTCTGCCCGTCACCCTGTCCCTGCTTGAGAAGCTAGAGCTGCAGCCAGAAAGTAGAGGAACTCTTTTCATGAAGGACTCCATGAGCTATGGGAAAAAGTTAAGTACTCTGGCTTTACTGCAGGTTACAAAGTATGACTAAAGCAGGGAGAGAGACATTTTCCCCAGAGTCTCTTCGAGTCTCTGAGGGTTTACTGCTCTGGGAAGTTTTTGGTAGTGGCACTTTGGGCATGGAAAATTTGCAGCTGGTGAACAGGCAAGGAAGACTTCAAGGTTATTGCAATAGGGGAGAGAGACTGAACTCAACTCTGCTGAAACAGAAGGTGGGAGGATTTTTTAATGCTGGGTTCAGCTAGTGGAAAAGTACTGGAGGACATCAGGGGAGAGGTTGGTCACTGTGATTAGGCCATCTGTTTTTGCTAATTGGCACTTATGGAAGTTAGGTTCCTCCCCTCCCACGGAGACTGGGAGATAAGGGTGCTATCTTTCTTGACGATTGCATTTCAAAGGGATGGCTCTCAGGTCCTTGAGAAAGACATTCCTGGGCTGCAAAACTAGTAAGAGGCTGAGAGAAAATTTAATCTCAAAAGGGCAGAGAAAGAATTCGCAATTGCAGGTTTTCTAAAGTAAATGCTCTAAGAAAAGGGGGATCAGGAGCTTATATTCAGGAAAGAGGCTGTCAAAGTTTAGTCAAGCTGCAGGAACATTAAGGCAGTCTGCAGTGGCACTGAGAACACTGCCCTCAAGCGGTTTCAAGGCACTGGACATCACCAAAAAGACGAGCTGAGAGACTGTGAAAAAACAGGTCATAATTCACGAGATGTCTCTGGGACTCCTGGAAACTCGTGGAGAGGTTCACAAAAGGCCGAGAGTGTGTGTAATGTAGGTAGGGGCAAGACCAGTAAAATGTGGGTCATCGCCACTAATGTGATCCCACAAATAGCCAGTGACTGGCAAGGCCTGGGGAAGTACAGTGTTCTGAAGTGACGCGTTTCAACCTGACATTGAACTTGTTATGCCCTTTAGTCCAGGAATGCATCAACTGTGACATCTTGTTTGTCCTTCATAAAAAGAGTGCTGTGGTAGAATGGAAATGACACTAGACAGCTAGAAGACTCGAGTTTGTTTTTTAATTCTACGATACTAGCTAAATGGACATAGATGAGCCACTCATTCCTCCAGGACTTCCTTATCAGGAAATTGGGGATAATATATCTACTTCACAGGGTTGTCATCAGGATTAAATCAATGTATGTGACATCCTTTGTAAAGCACTCTGTATGACAGATCAGATGCCTCTCTTTTGATCTCTAATGTCTTATCCATTACTTAACTGCAGCCTTAATGTGACTCCAGTCATGTCTCTTCAGGACCATTGTAACTTTTCATATTTGGATCATTTCCCCTGTTCTCTTATTTTTTTTGAAACTCATTCCGGTTTCCATTAATTTAAGCAGTGTATACATGTTTTAAATTGAACGTATCTCTCTATTTCATCTGTCATGTTTTACCTATCTCCCAGCTCTCCAAGTCTTGGACTTGGATTCCCTTCCTTTCTACAAAACTATCTCTCAGGAGGGCTTTGGTGATAAAATGAAAGTTAGTGGGAGCCTTGCCCCACGCACTCCTACTGAATACACATGGAACTGCTGCCATTTGCTCAACACTGCCAAGACACTTCAGTATGTGGTTGGTGGATTTTATGGTCTTTATGCATCTGTTCAAATCTGTCTAAATTACACTATCTAGCCACAAGTTGCTTGATGCAACTATCTATCTATGTGTGATAAATCAATTCAGTTTATAGAATGTCTAAAGAAGATGTCAAAGAAAATTTTCTACTCTTTGATAGAAAGTGTGGGGGTAGATAAGAAAAAGAAATTATTATTGGGTAGGAAAGTTAAATGTTTGTTTACCAGAAAAAAAAAATTACTGACTTTAAAGGAATTGCGTATTTTTCCATTAAATCCTCAGGACAAAAAAACCCAACAATTTTGAGAGGACAATCTAAAGATGCAGTCATAGTTACTCTGATATCTGGCCCTTGTTCTGTAGTAATTTAGTCTGAACAAGACCCGAGTGTGTGCTGTTCTCTGGCTTTACAGCTCTCTAACCGTAGGCACTGATGGCATTCATGATTATGAATTAAATAGGGCCAACTCTCATCAGTAATTTGTTAGAAAATTCCCACAGAGATACCTATGGTGCTGCTGAACAATGATGTTGGTAGTGTGTTATTTTGCTTTAGGAAAAGCTACAGCTTTCCAACTTGGGGTTCACTGCCTTGTACTGGAAGCCTCTTCTCTACTTGATGTAAATTAAGCCTTGAGTACACTCTGCCTGGTATTGCAGTTAGCATCTGGGTCTTGACCAAATTCTAATTTGTGCAACTGCAGATTCCTTTAGAATAGAAGAAATATTCTCCGTCATATCTTAGCTTTGTTATATAATTTTGCTGGGGGTTGTTAAATCACTGTTGTATTCTGCCACTGTGCACGACCAGTGGGCTCTTAGAAATTTCAGCATGAGAGGCTCTCAAGAAAACATGAAAGTCTTTTAACATAAGGTTATCTCCAGGAGACTATTTTTGGTTTAGTTATGTGATTGTACTTGAACAAATGTACTTTTCTTTAGGTCTACTTAATGTTTTTTAAATCGATGAACTTTCCTGATAGATTTTCAGGTCTTGTGCTTTTAAATTCATTTTGGGGGGTGGAAGTTTCAAAGTGAGATATAAAGTGTTTGGTGAGATAAAAAAGTTAAAATATGATCAATTAGACAAGTAATTTGCTGATCTGAATAATTTTCTGGAAATAAAACCAGTAGAAAGCTAGTATTGTTAAGTAAGAGAAAGTAAGATTTTTGAAGACAGCCACTGGATAGTCTAATGTTTTATTTATTGATGAAATGTTCCACATTTTGAAGAAAGTGTTAATTGAGGTGCATTTGGGTTCTTTGTGAAATGGCATCAAAAGACTGCTTGATTTTCACCAAGGTTACCAAACTACAGCTCACAGGCCAAATCAGGTCCACCACTTGTGTTTATAAATAAAGTTTTCATGGAGCATAGTCATGCCCATTTGCTTATGGATTTTCTATGACTGCTTTTATAGACACTGTATGGCCTGTAAAGCCTTAAGTATTTACTATCTGGCCCTTTCTAGAAAAAGTTGCTGACATCTGGTTTACACCATTAATTTGACCTTGTGAATCAAAGCTGAATGTGTACTTCCTGTAAACTAAGGGTAAATGAAATCACATACTTGAGAAACTAACTTAGGAATTTCTCATCCCTTGGGCTCTGTCTAGACATTGGTGGCAACCATAAGCTTTACTTTCTCTTTCCTCCCTTTCTCAAGTTGGTGGGTCCCAGGTGTTATCTATGACTACGGCACCAGCAATTTGGGTTTGGTAGACCACATTGCTGGTACATGGATGGTATTTTTACCTAAACCCTTAGAATTCTTTTTTTTTTTTTGCACTGGCTTCACATTTTTGGATAGATGTTTATAATTGCCCTTCTGCTATAGTTTGCTCTTACATTATAAAGCATGACAACATATTTCTTCTGTCTGATCACTGGCCAAAATTGATCACATACCCCTTTCTAAGCAATTATTGTAGACTAATCAGAATCTACACCTGGGTTTTGGAATGGGATTACTTACTCTTGCATTATTTGGGAGAAGGATGGACACCTGGGTTGCCTATTCTCCATTTTCCCCTTCAGACCTATACCTTCTCTGCCTATTTTCTCTTGGGTTTCCCCCAAAAGCAGAGCCTGATAAAACGGATTCATGCATGTAGTTAATTCTGGGAAGTGATCTCAGGGAACAGGAGTCAGGGAGCTAGGAGTATGAGAAGGTGGTAAAGCTAATCCAAGAGTGGAGTTATTGAGGTTGAGTGTTAGTTACTGCTATGGGCAACTGGGGCTCAATTTAGCTGAGAACCCTCCAAAGAACTGTGGGGATTTTGCCTCAGACTTGTTTGCTTAAGACATGGAAGAAGGTATATTTATTTACCAGTTGGTCAAGAATTGCCCCAGGGGCTGCTCACTTCCTCGACGATTTAAGCATGCTACAGAATGGCTAAGCAGGCTAGTCTCATGCAGGTGGCTCATGCAGTGGAGGCACAGAGTTCCTGAGACATAAGAGACATGCCGCAGAGCTGAGTCAAGTTGTTATTGCTGCAGCTGGTTGCCACAGCAATGACCAGAACAACTGGTCAGCCAAGAGGATGTGAGACATGGTATAGAATATATATGCCCCATTGCCCTTCCCAACTTGCTCTGTACCTCAGGGGGCTGACCAAGGTCACCTGAGCTCCTTTGCTATCTGGCATCTTATTGATTCTTGGTACCAGGAGGCATGGTAAGAAATCTGAAGGCAGGAGAATAGAATGGTTGGGGTATTTGTTCCTTTAGCTTTCTTCCTCCCTGCATTGCCATGGTTTGTTCTTCTTGGCTATAACTCCTATTGGGGAGTCCTACTTCCATGGCTCCGACTTCTCTTTAGGTTTTGGTAACACCATTCTCTCTATACCAAAACCACAGCTTCTGCCAGGAGGCCTTCTCCTGTGGCTATAGCTCTCCCCTGGATTTAGTAACCTCTTGTCCCTCTTTTCCTTCAGGCCTGGCATAGGTTTTAGATCTCTGTTATTGAGAATCTTTGGAACCTGCCCAAACCATTCTAAATAGTCTTTTCATTAAACTTTCATCTATTAAATCCTCTGACTGTGCCTTCATTTTCTGCCCAAGCAAAATTGGGGTTTTGTTAGTAGTAACAAAGGGAGAACATTTTGGGTTTGGCATCTAAGAGTGTCCACTATTTCTGTTATGAGGTCCAGGACCAAGGGAAAGCTTGCCACCAGTGTAATGGTTTCAATACACTTAGAAAAATGGCATAGAGATGAAATTCCTCTTCTGGGATAGCTTTCAGCTTCAGTGGTCCCCTACTTCCATATTTTGGGTTATTGAACTGGTAATGCTATTTTTATTGCATTATTTTTTTTCTTCTTGTAATAACACTATTTTTTCGATGTACAGAATTTAAGCAATACAAAAAGTCATAAAGATAAAAGTGAAAATTTCCCTTAATTCAACTACTCATAGATAAACATTTTGGTGTGTATTCCTTCACACATTCTTGAATGGGTCTATAAAAGCAATCAGCACTTCAATTTTATATTTGGAAGGAGGACACTAACTGTAAAAAAGTGGGTGAGGTGAGATGAAAGAAGGAGAATTAAGTCATTCTATTGTTGGGTAAGCCCCAATCTGGATATACCTCTTATTAATCAAGGTTGTTGTGCAAACAAGATAAAAAAAAGAAATAGAAAAAAAAAAAAAAAAGAAAGAAAAAAAAGTGTATAATCTCCCTTCCCCCCAAGAAACATAACTTAGGAATGAA
Organism: Galeopterus variegatus; assembly: GCF_000696425.1. NCBI lineage: Eukaryota > Metazoa > Chordata > Mammalia > Dermoptera > Cynocephalidae > Galeopterus > Galeopterus variegatus. The sequence continues at coordinate 48,361 of NW_007727914.1, forward strand.
AGGAAGCCATACTTTACAAAAATATTTCCCATGAAATGCTGTATTTATGACAACTTAAATGTTCATGATGGGGTAGTGAATAAATGAAATATGGTGGATTCATTTAGCAGAATTCTCTCTATGTTGTTATTAGAATGGGTAGAATGTTCTATGCTAATATGAAATGGTCTTCAAGATATATTAAGAAAAAAAAGCATGGCCTATATAATATGGTACAATTTATATTAAAAACAGAAAAAAAGATAAATATATATTTACATGCTGAAGTATATGTAAAAGATTTTGGGAAAGAAATGAGAAATTGTTAACATTTTATTACAGGAAAAGGATAAAAACTTAGGATAAGAGGAAGATTTGCTTCTTATTACATTTGCTTTAGTCATATTTGATTGCTTTTCATGTTCACATATTAATTATTCAAGTAGAAAGATTTACTACAGGAACACAATTACATCTTAATTGTGCATTCAACCTCAAGAAAACAGAATCTCTGAAATTAAAGAAAGATGACATAAAAAAAGTGAAAATGAAGTTTCTACATAGTTGTAAGTATAAAGGGAATTGGCAAGAAAAGTTTAAATTGTAAAGAAATTAAAAATGTAACGAGAATATTAAAGTCTATGTTAGAAGCAGCACAAATAAAAATTATGTCTTTAGAGAAGTAACCTGTGACTTGGAAGATATCTTTCAACAATTCTCCCAGGATTCAGAAGATAAGAATAAAGAGAGGAAGTTAACAAGAAAGAAGAGGATAGACATGAAAGTCAAAGAACTACAGAAAATTTCAAGAAGAGAGAACAAATTTAACAGAGCAAACATCAGGGTATAATAGTATAAAATCTTGCTGAGAAGAAGAATATAGTCAGCACATCAGGCAAATTGGGCAAAAAGAAAATAACACTGGCAAAATATTTGAATTTCAGTAGTAAACAAAGAATCTTCTGAGCATCCAGAAAGTCAAAGTAGAAAGAGATAAGGCTGTTCTCAATCTTTTCTTGCATAACATTGAACATTACATGCCACTGGAGCAATATCTATAGAATTTGAAAGTAAATAAAAATAATTTGATATCTAAACAGGAATTCTGTATTAAGTCATGTTATTATTCATGTTAAAGGAATCAGAGAAAGTTTTTACTTAATACATATTGATATATTTACATGAACTTTAGAAAATATATCCACGTATTACTCCTGATTTAAAAAATTACTAAAAGATACACTTAAACTAAGACATTTTAAATTTTTATTCTTAACAAAACTCAGAAATTCTGTTCCTGAGAAGATGAATTAGACATATTTTTCTTTATTTTTCCCACTAAGTGCAAGTAAAAACCCTGGACATTACATAAAAAACAAGCATAAGAAGACTGAAAGGTGGAGAGAAGAAGGTAGATTAGCTGGGGATCTTGGAACCCAAGGAATGACACAGTAGTAAGTTCCCTGGATTTTCTTTTTGCTTGTTATATCCAACACTTGGAGCTGAAGAAGCTGACAGCCCAGAAAAACCAAAGGGCACAGGTAAAGAAAAACTCCAACAAAAGCCTCCTCCCTCTAGCCAAAGGACCAAGAAAGGAGCAGCTCAGAAAGACAAAAACAAAAACAAAACCTTTAGATTAAAAATGATTCTACTCTAGCCAAACACCACAGAAATTCTGTGACCCCCAACCCCATCCACACCAACAAAGGTTGAGTGGGAATCTCTATTTTTGCCCTCACCAGACTGTGACAGGCTACTTCACCCCCTCTCCAGGTCATGTCAGAGAAGGCTGAGTAGGGAGTTGAGACTTTCATATCTGCTGGGTAGTAATAACACCCAACCCACCCTGAGGTGTCAGTGGATACCATGTGGGAATCTCGAACTTCATCACCTGACAATAATGAGGCACCTCTGTCTCTCTTCCTGGAGTGGTGTCATGGAAGGTATAGTAGAGAGCAAGGACATTCACCATTGTGCAGTGGTAAAAAGGCCACTTACACTCCCCATGATATCAATGGAGGTCATGAGGAACAATGTCACACATACAAATTCTACAATTTAGCACACTGCACCAGTTCCTTGAGGCCCACCCAGGGACCCAAGGTATGGAGCCGGGGCCTGGAACCCCCTCCTACAAACAGGCACACCACACCAGTGCCTTGGGGCCTGCCCAATGACCTGAGGCATGGAGCTGGGGAAGGACACTCCCCACAACCAAGCACACCAACACCACAAAGGAACATGCCAAAAATATCACCTCTGTGTAGATGGCCCACCACAGCCACCACAATAACCATGGCTGCTGCAAAAGCAGCTAGATGCCACAACCACCATGCAGATGGTCCGCCAGCTACTAGAGCACATTAACACAAGGAGAGTCACCAGCAGAGATAAAGAAAAGAAGAGGATGTATCTCTCCACAAAGCCCATTTCAGAGTGACAGAAGAAGCATCTGCTCCATGATAATATTGGGGGACCTGATCATACCTCTCAGCATTGGACAGATCATCCAGGCAAAAAAACAACAGAGTAATCATTATTCTTTCAGAAGGAGAGAAGAAATCTAGGGTAATTAGAGGGAGGAGGGGGGAGGGAGAGGGGGATGGGGAGAGATTGGAAAAGGGGCATAAAGAATAATTATGATTTGTAACAATATATATGATGGTAATATTGATTTGATCAAAGTATCTCAATGTTGAACCCCCAAAATATGTATAATCAATTTTGATTCAATAAAAATTGCAAGCAATGCAGAAAAAGCATTTGACATAATTCAATACCCATTCATCACAAAGACTTTCAGAATAAATGGAAATAGAGGGGAATTTCCTCAATCTGATAAAGATCATCTACAAAAACCCTATAGTTAATATTTTACTTAATGGTGAAAGACTGAATGCTTTCCCCTAAGACTGAGAACAAGGTAAGTCTATCTGTGCTCATCACTCTTATTCAACATGGTGCTAGAAATTCTGGTCAGCACAATAAGGTAAGAAAAAGAATTAAAAGTCATATGGATTGGAAAGGAAGAAAAAAACTGGTTTCAATTTTCAGATGATATAACTGTCTACAAAGAAATCCCTAGGAATCTACACAAAAACTCCTAGAACAAATAAGTTCAGCAAAGTTGCAAGATACAGATAGGCATACAAAGATTATTGTATTTTAATTTTCTCCAAAAAAAAAGAGAAAGAAATACTTAGGTATAAATATATCAAAACATGAACAGGGCTTGAGTACTGAAAACTACAAAATACTTAAAAAAGAAATCAAAGAAGATCTAAATAACTGGAGAGACATACCGTGTTTTTAGATTGGAAGAATCAACATAGTAAAGATACCAATTCTTTACCCATTCATCACAAAGACTTTCAGAATAAATGGAAATAGAGGGGAATTTCCTCAATCTGATAAAGATCATCTACAAAAACCCTATAGTTAATATTTTACTTAATGGTGAAAGACTGAATGCAATTCCTGTCATTATGCCAGATTTTTTTTTTTTAGAATAACAAGGTTATTCTGATATTTAAATGGAAAGTTAAAGGAATTAGAAGAGCTAACACAATTTGAAAAATCATACATTGGGAGGAACCAGTCTACCTAATTTCTATAGTAAACAAGACTGTGTTATGGGCAGAGGGATAAACATAGATCTGTGGACAGAAGAGAGAACCCAGATATCAACCCCCCAAAATATGCCCAACTGATTTTTGTCAAAGGTGCAAAAGCAATTCAATGGAGGAAAGTTAGCCTTTTCAACAAATGCTGCTGGAACAAATGAACATTCACAGAAAAAAACTGACATAAGTCTCATACCTTATGTAAATATTAACTCAAAATGTATCATGGACTTAATTATAAAATGTAAAATTACAAAACTTTTAGAAAAAAATATAAGAGAAAATCTTTGAGATCTAGGGCTAGACTTGACAACAAAAATATGATCCATAAAAGGACAGTAGATAAACTGGTCTTTATCGAAATTAAAAAACTTTTTCTCTGTAAAAGACCCCCTTAAGTGGATAAAAAGATAAGCTGCTTGCTGAAAGAAAAATATTTGCAAACCACAGTCTGATAAAAAATTGGTGTGTAAAATATACAAAGAACTTTCAAAACTCAACAGTAAAGCAAAAATTAGCAATCCTATTAGAAATGGGCAAAAGTCAAAAAGAGATAATTCACTGAATGGGATATGCAGATAGAAAATAAGCACGTGAAAAGACTTTCAACATCATTAAGCATTAGAAAGTGCAAATTAAAATATCAGTGTACAGTATACCTATCAGAACGGCAAATTAAGAAACAGTGGCAACAACAAATTTAAAACTACGAATTTGCCTTTCGTTACAGCTTTGACAGTATGCCATTCATTTTCTTAATATTTACCTTGCTATCATTTCTTCTATTTTTAAGTCAAAGAGATTTGAATTTCTCTTTGACTTAAAAGTTTATAAGAAGCTGGTTTGTATTAATGATTGTTTAATATCAAATGAAGCTAAACAGAGTCATAAATTTATATAAGCCTCATGAGGACATGAGCCTTATATGCTCTTTTTGGAGCTGTTAGCCCAGAGCTATGTCCTGAGCCTAGGACAGGTGAAAAATGTTTGTGAAATTGGTGTGTGAATGATTAAATAAGAGGAAGAATAAAAATAGAATTTGTGGAATAAAAAGAAATATTAATAGAACTGAAAATTCTAAGACTTCCTAAGGATGCTCAGGGCCACAGTCTTAAAGAGAATTGTGCCCTTTGCCCCTAGAGCTGTGAAAATGAACAGATCAGTGCAAATACTTTGTTTATAGGGGAACTTGTGAGCTAGCCTCTTGTGGGAATGGCCAGAGGCCTGCCTAATTGTCCATTTCTATAATATTTGGCATTTTCTGGGGGCAAAATTCATTACAGAAGGGAAACTCACCTCGATGTCAATGTAGTAGCCCTGCCAAAAAAAAAAAAAAAGTCTCCCTCTTACTGTTTATTTTTGAAATCCTTTTAACAGATGCCAAAGTCTTCCATTTCAACCCCAAAATAAAACCTTCACAGTAACAAAGTGATTGAGGTTTACTTCCAGGTTTATTACTGATGGCAAAACCTTTCCTAAATGCACAGTTTTATATAGGAGAAGGGTGCTGCACTGAGAAACTGAGAAGAGGAAGGGTTTCATTGCTGCAGGGAAGAACGTGGGATCGTTATGGTCTCATTTTTTAAAAACAGTTTTTTAAAATTTGTTACTAGCATATTCATTCTTACAAATGATATTTCTTTATGCCCTTTGCCCAACCTATGATTTCTCAAACACCCTCCCTTCATCCCCCCGCATCTGTAGTATCTATAGGTTTGTTCTCTCCTTCTGAAAGTTCAGTATGTTTTTGTGGCCTTTTTTCCTTTCTTTCCTTCATTCTCTCCTTCTTTCCTCTTTTCCTCCCTCCCTGCCTCCCTTCCTAGCAGCCAGCTATGAGTGAGAACATGCAGTATTTCTGTTTCATTAAAGACTCATTTTGATGAGTTCATACATTTTCCCAATATTAATTTCTAGGAAAGAAAGGCAGAGAAACAAATAGAATCTCAAGCTCATAACACATTGTTGGATGTATTGATTATAGAGAAAGTCACTTTTTGTGTGTGTCTGTTTCAGGTCATTCTGACTGGCTTCCTTCATTTTTATGTGTACTATGGTCTGGATGTTTGTGTTCCCTGAAATTTATATGCTGAAACCTAATCTCCAATGTGATCGTATTAGGAGGCAAGGCTTTGGGAAGTGATTAGATCATGAGTGCAGAATCCACATGGATGAGATTAGTGCCCTGATAGAAGTTTCCCCAGAGATCTGCCTTGTCTCCTTTATCGTGTAAGGACACAGCAAGAAATCACAAACTATAACCATAAAGTGCGCCCTCACCAGACACCAAATCTGCTGGTGTCTAATCTTGTACTTCCCAGACTATAGAACTGTGGGCAATAAATTTCTGCTGTTTATTAGCTACCCCATTTATGGTATTTGGTTATACCAGCCCAAACAGACTAAGACAATGTGCAACATTCTCAAATCTTCTGATGTTGAAATGAAACAAAATATTTCTTTCTCCACTGTCAATCCTTAGTCCTCAAAAAATTCCCAATTTTTTGACCTGTGAAAAGATCAACCATTTGAATTGGAAATGCAAGCTTTCAAATTTCAAAAATATTGAATAATACAGATAATTAATATTTCTTGTCATGGCTTAGGCCAAAGTCCCACTCACTCTGGCCTCCCCTTTAAAACAATCCAATATGCTCCTTTTTAATCTGATAGTATTTCCCAAGATCCTGTTTAGAATCCTAGCCAAACCTCCTAACCTCTCAGGTGCTTCACACAAAAGACTGGTTTGCCTTTTTGCTTTTGTTTGGAAGGTCACCTTTATCAGGGCTGTAATTAATTTTTACCAGGCTAATAGTGTTCCCTGTGAATCACACAGGTCTTGAGGGGAGAAAATTGATAATCTAATAATCATGGCAAAGTGAGACATCCTCACCTTCCAGACCAGGTATCTGGCTCTCTCTTTTTTTGGCTGACATAGCATGGTCTGTAGTTACTATTGCTGCTAGCTGTAGGAAAAATAAAAAATGGTTTCCTTTGCTTTCTTTAGGTTAACAGCATCTTTGGCCCCTCTTTTCAAGTGCAAGGGCAGATTTTGAGTCAGCCCATCCCCTCACCTGGAAGCAAAGGTTTTTCATGCAATAAGATACAACAGCTTAGCTTGCATGAAGTTTTTGGGGAAAAGCCAAATATTCAAAAAACCATCTGCTTGCACTGCTCATAAATCACAGAAATGATTGCCCTTGATCTTCAGCCATTCCCCATTATAGAGAATATTGGTTTCCAAAAGATGTGACAGCATATTGAAATGAGATGCTCTCTTCCAAGCAGAAAATTCCTCTTCACCATTACATTATTATAGTTGAGTAGAATTATGTCATGTTAGTCCTCAAAGGCAGATAGGATCTCAGAGAAAATGCAGGTGGAGGGGTGGTTGTAAATTTTGCAACTAGCATAAAGGACAAGCTGCTAAAACTTTTTATGCTTTGCTCCAGTCAAATGCTGTAAGAGTTTGAAGTGATTGGGAACAAGGAGTTCTATTTCTGAAGATGTCTTTTAACTGGTTGTTCATCTTGTCACCCATAACACTCTTTCTTACCAAGAGCAGAGACAATGGCAGTTAATAGAAGGAGCATAAAGAATGACTATAAGGCAAATAGCCCATGAAAGCTAGACACTGTTATTATTTAGCACCTGGGGAACCATCAGCAGTATATCTGGCATTGTATAAAGCACAGTGGATGACAGGACTTCTGGCCAGTGGCTTTGATGATCGAAGTGGGACACAACCTTCTGAGAATCCGGCAAGTCATATGCATACTCTGCTCATTTACCCTCCATTGTGAGAATTGGTGAATGGCCATGCCAGAGACCCACAAAGCACTAGGGAATGTCTGGTGCATTCTTTGACACCAGTGTTCATCCCAGCTGGGCTGATCTGACAGCATGTTGCCAGGTGATCTACAGGGAGCTGGTTGCTGTTACAAGCTAATATGTAGTGTCTTTGTGCAGAAAACCGTTGCTATGAGGGCTCTCTCATTCTGAGTTTACCGTCTGTTTGAATTCACAGAAGGGTAAACTGGTGAACAGTATCCAGGAACTCTCTGTACTGTGCTTGTAAATTTTCTATAAACCTAAAACTATTCTAAAATAAAATATTTATTGAAAACCTATCTATTGAGAGCCTGCAATCAGATCACATTCTGCTCTAGGTATGTGGGTTAAATTTGCACTTATAGACTTATGTTCTAGCTAACATCTAGCCTAGAAATACTGTGCATTGAGTGGTTGAAGCCTTACTACACTGCACCTAAAGGGATGGTTGGTGGGACATCGGCAGGGAGGGTGGGGGAGGAAAGGAGTGGATAGTGGTTAGCTAAAAGATTTTGGTTGTTTTACAGGTCTGGTTTTGTATTCCAGTTCTATTGCTTTTGAAATATATTACTTTGGGCATGTTATCTAACCTCTTTAGGATTGATTTTCTTCATCAATAATAATAGTACTGTCTTATAAGAATCTTGTCAGGACTAAAAATAGATAATTATATATATATATATATATAAAATAGTATCCATCTATTATCATTTCCATCTATAGATGAGGAATCGAGGCAGCTGCCAATCTTCTGGAAGGTAGTAGAGCTGGGATTTCACACTAAACGTTCAGCTCTAGCT
>NW_007727914.1:56892-61022 GCF_000696425.1 Galeopterus variegatus
TATATATATATATATATATATATATATCATGTGTATGTGTATATCTATATCTACAGATAGATGATAGATAGGTAGATATTCAGAACAGAGCCAGAATGAGTTCTCAATAACAGGTAGCTATTATTGCTCCTATTCAAGAAACTAATTCCAGAACAGACTTCAGTAGAATGAAGAAGGTTGTGCTGATACTGTATTAAACGACTAAAGTGGAAGGCGATCTCATAAGACTGGGCGTGTCATTCCTTTTAGCCTCACTGGTTGTGTGTTTAGTGTTTCACCAGTTCCTGTGGGGGACAGATGGCAAGTTCATATTGAACCAACACTGACCACTGTGTGTGTGTGTACTTGAGTTTTCAAGGAAAAGAAATAGGATTGGTTACCTCAGGGATGGGAATTTATTTCAAGGAATATGGGAAGTAAGGAAACACAGGGAACTCTCTGGACTTCAAGAGGCTGGACTGAGGTTCACAGCTGTTTGGGTCATAGCAGTAGCTCCAGCAACTGCCACAGATATGAAGACTCAATCTTCTTTAACCCCCTAGAAAAAGATGCCTGTTACCCACTGCCACCCCTGCTCTAGTGAATGCAATCATCTCAGCTAAAGTTGTACCTTTCCCTGATTCTCTTGACTTTCCAAGTAGCTTATTGTCTGCCTTCTATTCCTTCTCTCTGAGGGCTGAGTCTCCAGTGGTTGTGTGTGTACTACAGGGTCCTGCCTCCCTGCGATAGCTGATTGATCCAGGGTGGACATGACCTTAACTGGGACAATATTAATCTTTCTCACAGGAGTTATAAAATCAGAACAGATAGCTAGGAAGGAGCAGCTGGGCTGTGTTAATAACCACTCCCTAGAGCAGGCTTTCTCAACCTTGGTGCTATTGACATTTTAGGCTGAGTAATTCTTGGGGGGTGGGGGGAGGAAGGGAGGGGCTGTCCTGTGCATTGTAGGATGTTTACTGCATCTCCAGCCTCTACCCATTGGGTGCCAGTACTACTCTTTCTCTGCCCTTTTACCTCATTTTCCCTACTGTGGCAACCAAAAACATATCCAGATCATGCCAGATGTCCCCTCAGGGGAAAAAATCACCCCTGGTTCATAACCATTGCCTTAAAGCAGTGCTATAAAAAATGTGGTCTATGTACTGGCAGTATCAACACCACCTGGGAGCTACTTGAATCAGAATCTGATGATGGAGTCAAGGAATTTGTGTTTTGACGAAGTTTGCAATGACTTTTATGCATGCATGCTAGAGTTTGAGAACCACTGCTCTAGAACTTTGTAGCACTAAGCGTGATTTGAAGATCAGCAGCCTCAGATCATATGTTCACTTTTGAGGAATACAGAATCTCAGGCCCCACCCCAGACCCAGGTTCAGCACGATTTGGGAACTTGTTATAAGAGCAAGTTATTTCTAACTGATTTTATGTATATCAGAAACTCTGAGGGTGGAGCCCAGCCATCTGTGTTTGTTTTAACAAGCCCAGCTGATTCTAATGCAGCTAAGGGGTCAACCATGGCTATCAACTGGAATCATCTCTAGAATTTTAAAGGCTATTGGTGCCTGGGTCCCATTCCTAAAGATTTTGATTTTAGCTCCTGTAGGGTATGGACTGAGCATCAGCAACAGAATTTTATACTCCCATGTAATTCTAATGTGCAGCCTGACTTGAGAACTGCTGCCAGAGAGTTACAGTCCTGAGTCACTGATACAAATGTCTCTGGAGCTTCCATGCTTTCTTTGCATCCTAAATCTTCATTGTTCAACTCATTTTAATTTGTGACCTACTGCTGTAATGTTCCAATAATGTTTTTAATTAGGTGGGTCAGAGTCCATTTCTGTTGCTCACATCCCTAATAAGCTAAACCAATATAGTCATTATACTGGGGAGAGATTGCCAGCAGTAGACACTCAGCAAATGTGTGAGATTGGGCTGCTGGAACTGGTCACTGGAGTGAGTGTGTGTGTGTGTGTGTGTGTGTGTGTGTGTGTGTGTGTGTGTGTGTGTTGAGGGGGCACCTCTGTATATTCTAGGATCAAAAACTAGCAGCCTCTGGTATATAATCGGCCATTAGGGACCCTGCTCAATAATTTTCTTCCTGCTTGTAGCCTTGGGTAAAAGGCTGCAGCTGTGCGTCATTAGCAGGTAACACTTACAGCCGCTGAGATCTGGTGCACAGATTGGACAATTCCTGTGTGGGTTCATTAATAGTGATGTCACAGCGATGAGCCTGGAAGAACAGGAAATGGGAGGTACCCTGACATTTTGGTTCAAGGAGTAGGAGATAACTTCTACAAAAATTCTGGGGGTTGATATTATGATGTTTCTAAGGTTTTAATTGTTTAGAGTATGCTGAGATATTATTTCCAAAGTTAAGAAAAAGTTTCTATACTAGGTGTATTAGTTTGTTTTCTGTATCTGGTAACAGATTACCTGAAATTGGGTAACTTATAAGAAAGTGAAATTTATCTCTTACAGTTTTGGGGGCTGGGAAGTCTAAGATCCAGGGAGCACATCTGGTGAGGGCCTTCCTGGTGGGAACTCTCTACAGATTCCCATGGCAATGCAGGAAATCACCTCAGGAAGGCTGGGCTAGAGCACTTGTTAACATGCTCACTTTCTCTTCTCATAGTCCACCAGTCCACAGTGATGATAACCTACTGAACCATGAACCCATTGCTCCATGAATGGATTAGACCATTGACAAGAGCATTATCTTCAGGATCAAATCACCTCTTAAAGGCTTCACCTTTCAACACTGCCACTTTGGGAATCAAGCTCCCACATGAGCTTTGGAGGGGACAAACATTTAGATCATAACACCTGATGTCCCCTACCATGAAGAAGGGGGTACAACACGTGGCATGGTGGTGCTCTTCAGATTTTGAAGACAGTTCATATTGCATATTGAGGAAGCATGTTGTACATGGCTCTGATCTGTTTGCTTGACATATATTTCTGCTTTCATTAGGTTTTGCTGTAACAACCTCAAGAATCTCAGTAGCTTACAAAAACAAGCATGTATTTCTCTATCACTTGCACTGAATATTGACACTGCAGCTCTAATCCAGGCTGCAGGTGGGGGTCAGGTCTGGTTCCTGAGTCTTCTCATTCCAGGGCCTGAGTGGAAGTAGTGCCACCTTCTTGGGACATGATGTTCTCTTGGTAGAGGGCAGGATTGCAAGAGGACAATTGGAAACATACATGACTTCTTAAAGTCTCTTTTAGGAAGTGAAATACTGTTATATCCACGCACATTTCATTGATCAAAACAAGTCGCATGGTAGTAAAGCCCAAAGTCTCTAGGACAGGAAAATATACTCTATCCACAGTATACTATGGCAAGAGAGGAGGAAAATTATTGTGAATCTATCACCTCTGAGTATTTGAAAATCTCCTAGAGCAAGAGAAGCATCTTCAGCTCTTCTGTAGCAAAGTTCTCGTTACTCTTTACTTAACCCTTATGACCCAGCAGTTCTAAAGATGCTGTATGGAGAGCAGGATGTCCTACAGTGCCCATGATAAACTCTCATGGTCCAGTCTAGTGAAAGTTTCTTGGGATCAGAGCCATGCTCTTATTTTCCCTACATAACTCTCGTTTTTATAATAAGCTCCCAGCTTTCTAACAGACTCTGATGAAAACAGAGCACCTTGTCTTGGATAGCTATATGCTTCAAGCTACTCATAAGCAACTAATGCTATTTGATTTATCTATCTTTAAATCAGGGTATAACTGGTGATATTCCATCATCATCAACATCATCCTGAATGTACAAATTGTTTGCACAATCAGGTCACACCCACTCTCATTGTTTATTTTTTTTTTAATATTTAAATATATTTATTTATTTATTTATTTATTTATTTTTTATTCTTTTTATTCTGTCAGTATACAATGTAGTTATTTATTGTGTCCCATCACCGAAACCTCCCTCCCTCCTCCCTCTCCCCCCTCCCACCCAGGTGTGTCCCCTCCATTTTCTTGTTGTAAGAACTTCAAAAAAAAGTTGTGGTTGTTATATCTTCCTCTCTCCCCTCCCCCGGTTTTTTTTTTTTGTTGTTGTTGTTGTTGTTTGTTTGTTTTGTGTGTGTGTGTGTGTGTATGTATGTGTGTGAATTGATTCATTCAC
>NW_007727914.1:63859-64930 GCF_000696425.1 Galeopterus variegatus
TAAGGTGTGTGTGTTCTGCACCTCGCTATCGGGGCGTTTTCACACTCTGTGTCCACTAGATGGGGCTATTGAGCCTTGCAAAGGGTTCCCGCAGGGTGTGTAATTGTTCTTTCTTTCTTTATTTATTTTTGAGACTCTGCTTCCTTTTGCCGGGCCCCTACCCACTCTGTGTGCTCAGTACAGGGCTGAGGCGTGTCTTCTACAAACCTTGTCTTTCAGTCGAGTCATCAAAGTTGTGCCCTGCCCCGCCCTGCCAGGCAGGTGTCCAGTCTCTCCGACTGCCAGTAGTGAACTCCTTGGGGGAGGGTCCCTCAGCACACAGTTCCTCTTTGACTCCTCCGAGCACGGGTCGGCCCTCTGGGAGAGCTCACTAGTAGCTTCAATGTAGCTCGAGAGCTCTCCGGGCTCCCCTCTCCCCACCAGAAATCAGTTAGGGGTTCTTCCAAACTGAGGCCCCCAGAGATGGAATCTGCCTCCCGGAAACAGGGAGTTTACCTGGGGCTGATGCCCAGGGTGTGGTGGAGAGACGATCTGGGCGGGCTCCTCTTCCCTGCCATCCCGATGCTGGCCGGGAGCTCCCCACGCTACCAGCCCCGTCTGAGATCCGCGGGGAGAGTGGGATTGTAGGCCGGTCCACAGGCCCCGGGGTGCTCCGCATTGAGGTAAGGAAATGGCACATCTCAGTGCGGAGCCACGCCAAGCAGAGATGGCTGGCCTACCTGACCTGAGCCGGCCGTCTCCGCCCCCACTCGATAAAATGGAGGCAGCTCTGTGGTGGGCGCCTAGCCTGGTGTGGTAGGCAGGAGCCAGGCAGGCGGGAAGCAGTCGGGCTTCGCCTTGCAAGTGGGGCTGGGCTGGGGGTGACTCACAGAGCTCGCAGAGTTGGGCTGGTCCGGCGCGTTCCACTCCATTTCTGTGTCATCTCTTCTGACTTACTTGGCCTTTGTTGTCTCGGGCTGCTCGCTCGAACCCGCAGCAGTGCTTGGGCGCTCTTAGGAGTCTTCTTTTGTGTCGGCCCTAAAACCTCGAACCTGTTGTTGCTTGTTTGTCGTTGTAGGATCGTTTTTGTAA
>NW_007727914.1:65235-277602 GCF_000696425.1 Galeopterus variegatus
GCAGCTCTGTTGTGGGCGCCTAGCCAGGTGGGCAGGGAGCAGTTGGGCTTCGCCCCGCAAGTGGGGCTGGGCTGGGGGTGACTCACAGAGCTCGCAGAGTTGGGCTGGTCCGGCGCGTTCCACTCCGTTTCTGTGTAGTCTCTGCTGGCTTACTTGGCCTTTGTTGTCTCGGGCTGCTCACTTGTACCCGCAGCAGGGCTTGGGCGCTCTCAGGAGTCTTCTTTTGTGTTGGCCCTAAAACCTCGAACCTGTTGTTGCTTATTTGTTGTTGTAGGATCGTTGTTGAAAGAATTATTCGTTTTTTGTTGCTCTTGGAAATGCAATTAGTACTCTGGTATCACAGCGCACACTTCTCAGGATTGCGCTGTCTCCTGGCACGGCCGCTCCAGACCCGTCGCGATCTTAGAATCCCCACTCTCATTGTTTACATTGTAATGAATTCCTCAGTCTGTACCTAGGGATAGCCTCATGGGTAGTTTCCCATGGCCACCTGACTAAAGATGAAACACACATGCCTGGTTCCTGCACAATGCTGACATGAGCTGGAAATGCTCTGCAGTGTGACAGATGGGACTGGTCCTGAATGACAGTGGAGAAGATTAAGACCCTGTGGCCAGACCACCAAGCATAACAATTTCCTATTTACTTTGCCTAAAAGAAAATTTGTCCTGAAATCAGGATCTATACTGATATCTAGTTGATAGTCATTGTCTAGCCCTAGTTGGGGAAGAGCAAGATTAAAATACTGGTGACAAAGAGGTTAAGGGATGAGTTGGTAAGGATGGATCTCTCAGAATGAATTTAAAGGATACAAGCAATTGTATCTCATGCAAGCCTTTCAGATGGCTTTCACTATAGATGAGGCTGTGTGTAATTAGCCAGACAGGATGGCCCATAAATGTCAGTCATTTTCCTTTATCAGCCAGTGTGGTATTTAATCAGTGGGCTTGTGCACAAGGCAGGCATGATGGCAGAGACGGATGCTATGCTTGATATGGGCTCAACTGCATGAATTTCCCTTGACTTGCCTACTATAATTGCTATGTGCCTTATTTTTCAGGCAAAAGCACCCCATACTGAACTCCAATCAGACACCAAACCTCAAGGGTGCTTTCTAGGTACCTGGCAATTAGATCAACTAAATTGGGCACCTGCCATCAGTGAAGAAATCAGAAATTATTCACTGTTAGAATAAATATGCATAGTCTGGATTTGGATTTTCTTTTTCTTCCCTTTATTCTTCTGCATTGCCATCTTTGAGTTTCCTGAAGGTCATATACACTGTCAGAGTAAACATATCATCTTCAAATTCACTTCACAGCAAGAGTGGCAAGGCAATGGGATGATACCCAAGGGATTAATGGACGCTACGATACATCCCATCATTCAGAAAATGCTGTCCTTATAGGATGATTCAGTGACCCAATAAAAACCCAGCTGTGACATGAGCTGACAGTTATCACCTTGCAATTTTAAGGTGCTATTTTGTAAAATGGACAATGTGGTCTGTGTGTGTTATTGGCAGATTTCTAGAGAAAAAGTCCAAGACATCCTTGGAGCATCCCTACTTCCTTATGTTTCTGAGAGCAGTTATTCAAATTTTCTTCCCTTTTACAAAATGCCCTAGTGTATGTCCAACAATACCCTCTCCCACCACTTTTTGCTTAAGCTTGTCAGTTGGTTTCAGTTGCTTGCAACCAAAAGATTCTCAGTGAATACACTCTACTACTAAAGTCTTCTTTTTTAAAAATAGCCATAAGGGAAGCCCTAATCATCATTTTAATTGAAGCAAATAGAATAGTTGACAATTTTTCAAGAGTTTGGCAGACATTTTAGTTGTTTACCCAGGATTCATTCTCCTTTACTTCATTTCTTAAAGAAATTCTGATGTTCATTAAGAAAGCAAGTACTCAGCTTTAAAAAAAAATATATTGGCCAGCCTCTTTTGCAGCTAAAGATGGTTAAACAGAGACACACTTCTGGCAATGTAATATAAGTACACATTGTTTTCAGGAAAACTTTTGAAAAGGAATAATAAACAGTTTTCTCTTTGCATTCACTTTTTTTTCCTGCCTGGAATACAGAGTGAGTTGCATTTGGAGGGGCTATCTTGTGCCCATGGATCAGCAATGTAAAGGAAAGCCATATGCTAAGTGTGACAGAGAAGAAGGATTAAAGAAGTTGAGACACTGATGTCATTGTGAAGTCCTTGCACTAACCTGGATTATCTACCCCTACACTTACTCAGAGAAGAGTTTACCCCTCTTTTATTAAACCATTGTAGTTTGGGTTCTGTTACACTCAACTGAATGCAATACTGAGCTGAGAGATACAGCTTGTCTTTTTATTACAGTTTAAGGACGAAGCAAAAATCTCTGTATTTCCATATGCATGACAGAACTATACAGATGATTTGAGGACATTTACAGCACAATTTATGACCATCCTTTTTATTATAAGGACTCAAATAACTAGTAACTTTTGTTGGATTACTATGATTTTATCCAACAAAAGGAACACAGATTAGGAATTAAGGACAAAGTAAGTTTTGATATGCAATTCTAGGCACTTGTTTATCTTTAATTTATTCCCCAAATGTAAAAATTACTTAATTTTTTTAAAGTGCTATCTTCTCTGTTACCAATAAATTCTATCATCACCAGGGAATGTGTTTTTCCTTCTAGTGGTGCTGATGGATTTGTGTTTTACCTCCAGTTCTGCAGAACTTCCTCCAGAGCTTCAGGCAGAATCTGTTTCCCTTGCCCTTTTTAGCCTCTAGTGGCTGCCTGGATTCCTTGGCTTCTAGCCTATTCTTCCATCTTCCAATCTCTAATCTCTGCTTTCTTCTCCTCTGAAGTTATATCTCCCCTGCCTGACTTTTTTTTTTTTTTTTAAATAAGAATACCTGTGATTATATTTAGTGCAAACTGGCTAATCCAGGAAAACCTTCCCCAAGATCCTTAACTTAATCAGATCCTCAGAGTCACTTTTTGCTACATGAGGTAACACTCACAGGTTCCAGAGATTAGGGCTGAATATCTTTGGGGGCTATTATTCAGTTTATACAAGTACATATTTCTTATTTGACTTCTACCTGGCCACCTGGTTACAATGAGCACTGACACATGAGTACCTCTGCTGAACACAGCTTATGTCCCAAGATTAGGGTATTGTGTAGATATAGGCAAGACTAAGTATTTGTCTTCACTTTAAAACTTGCTCTGAGAGAGAGGATTCTGCCTTTGTTCAGATGGCACAGCCTATACTGTGTAAAATTTAGACATTATTATTATTTAGACATTGTTATTTATTGTGTATTTAGATACAATCATTAGTGATTGTGTTTTTCTGCCATGAGGAGCAGAGAAGATGATTCCAGTTGAGACAGAGACAGAAAAAGTGGTAGAGATAGTGAGAGAGAGAGATTGAAGAACACGCAGCAGAGATGGAGTGAGAGCCCCACCATTCTCCTAGTTCCGTTCTTGAGGCTCATCTGAGTCTCGGCCCTGACCCTGGTGTACTGGCCAACTCTTTCTTGGTTTCGGTGAGATACCCTCATATTAACAGCAAATTCCTTTCCTTCCTCCTCAGTCTGATTTAGCCACTCTCAATTAAAAGTCTCATCAAATGCAAGAATGTAAAGACAGAGAGAACGTGGCTATTGCCAGGTTAAAGAAGTCAAAACTTGTCGATAAAAATCTGACTTCTGAAACCACATAACTGTATTCAACTTATCTAACTTCTTTGTGCTAGCATGTTGTTTTGCAGAAAACCCACCGAGCATGCTAGGGGAGTAAGCACCACAGGAACAAAGTTCTCTGCCAGCAGAACCAAAAGACTTGAAACCTAACTGCCGGAGCCAAGTCCGAAGCGAGAGGCCAAGAAGATCCAATGCATTGACCAATTAAACTCTGCCCACTGGAAACTTCCTCCCTTTCAGACACTTTCAAACATCCCCAGACCCTAGATTAAGGAGACAGATTTGAGCTTTGCTTCCTGACTGCAGTCGACCCTCCAATAATGCTTTTCTTTTCCTGAAAACTGGTGCCATGGTACAGGCTACTACATAAGCGAGCCCTTACTTGGTAATGCTTTGAGTCTGTCCATATTGGATATTGGGCTGGAGGGCTGACTACTAGGATGTGAGACAGAGCCTCTAGGATGCTCCATCTATGTAATATTTTGTCTCTAGTAAATGGTTAAAGTTGGTCTAGGTGTTATATAGTGAAAGCAGGTGATATTTGCAACCAAAAACTAGGGAGAGGAATATTTGTGGCATTAAAAAGAATAGTTCGTTCAATTCTCTGAAGCACTGTTACTTTATCTCTTAAAGATTCTATAGTTCAAGGTATTTTAGCAAAAGGACAGGCATTTCATTAGGAAAAGGCTATTAAAGTGAAAGAAGAGGAAGATATGGAGACGATCTTAGCCCTCTTGAAAGTTCCTAATCCTGGACAACATCCTCGGGATTGCTTTGGAGATTTTATTTAGAGCACCGGTAAGCAGCCGTCCAAAGGTCATATGGTGGCCTTGCTTGGTTCTCACTTTTCAATTGCAAACCAACCTGCAAATGGCTCTGATTTAAGCTGATGTTAATCATCCCTCAGCCAGCAGCAGATAGCCAGTCAGAGGAAGAATAGGGAAGAAAATGTGCCTGGGAAGAGTGGGCTGACAATGGGGTAAGTGACAGGATTCCCCTCCCCATGGTTTTGTGTGGGGCTGGCTGTGCCACTCAGACCATCTCATATGTTTCATGCACAACGGTGGAAATCTATATTCTTTTCAAACTTGATGAACAGAAATCAAGTTTTTAGTGCAGGTAGTCCTGCACTTTAGTGGGATTTGAGAGATTTCTCAATTGAAGAGGAAAAACATATATGGCATACCACATGTCAGGTCTAAAAGGAGAGGTGTCCTACCAAGTGTGACACCCTTTTTAACCCAAGAACTACCTAAAGTATCAACACTTCTAACTTCCCAGGTTTCTCAGGAAGAGACCAACAATTCTCACTGAATGTAGAATGAATTACAGCATCCAGGACACTGGGAAAAGAAAAAGGGATTCTCTCTCTTACGAAATGAAAGGGTTGGAGAAGATTGCCAAAGGGACTGGGGGGGACATATCCATGCAAAGAGGCTGGGGCTGGTGGGGCAGGATGAGGGGGAAGACTGTGACAAGTAGTTCAGGGCAGGGAGAGAAGTGGAAATCCTCCCAACAAAATGGAACGACAGCACAATACGTTTTCCCCAGGAGGAGGCTAACCCCCCTCCCCCCAGCAGAACGGTGTGACTTGAGTTCTATTTTTCTACTTGTTTCCTGTGAGGGATGGGGACTGCTCATTGCTAGGGTTACATTATAAATGTTAGCTCAACTGACATGGCATCTCTTAATAAGGGACAAGTCCTTCATGTATTTTTGATAGTACACCAGTGACAAAATCCCTCTCAGTTTAGCAGAAAAATGCCACAAGAGTAAATTGTCAATGACAACATCAGTGTACTTGCTGGGCTTCAGGGATTAAGTGAACAGCAGCCTCTGCCAGGCCCTGACATGGCTTCAGGCACCTTGAAAAAAAGCAGCCAAATTAAAGCCACATATACGAGGGCAGGGAAGCCTTCCTACCCCAGCAGGGAGGTACCTTGATTAAAACTCAGTCTGACCTTCTTGCTTCATTTCCACGGAAATTGAGACACATTTCCTAAATGGCAGGACTTTACAGAATCATAACGAGCAAGGACCAGGATGCTTTGCATTAAATTTCCATCTTCATTCCTGTAGCAGGCAAAGGAGAAAACAAGGGAGGGTCTCTATTATTTGTTATCAAAAGAACAATGCAGCCCTCTCTCTCTCTTTTTTCTTTCCTTTTTTTTTTTTTTTTTTTTTTTTTTTTTTTTTTTTGTGCAGTGACAGAATTATCTGTGGAACAAATAATTCATTCCTGGACTCTTTAGATTGCTTTTCTGCACAGCAGATTTCTTAGGTTATCGTTCAGTGGGTGCCAGTAGTTTGAGGGGAAATCTTCTATTTTGAGGGTGATACGTATTAGTAAATAATTCACTCTGGGAAAATAATCCGAGCTTCAGGGAATTTGAAAGAAAAACAATATCCAACAAAACAAATCTGTTTCACAGCTAATGAGGGTAAAATAAACGAGAGGATTTTACTTTTAGATTCTTTGATGTTTCATTAAGTCACAATTACTTGAATTACGAAATACCCAAGTAGTCTATGCAGTTAAAGAAGACTTTCTTGTTTTTATCACAGTAGTCTGTGGGATTAAAACAATTTCTACTAATTTGGAAAATATATTCACTGCAACATTGTATTGTTCTTTTTGCACATTAAAATTAAAAAATTAATAAAAACTGAGTTCTTATGTTATTAATACCCTCAATTTAACTTTATTTTCCATGTGAACTGTAGAACCTATCACCTTTTTGGTACTTAGTGAAGATTCAAACATTGTAATATATTTGTTTTGGAAGCAAGATCGCAAAGAAATTGAATTAATATTTCTTAAGGTTGAAAACAGTACCTCCATCGTTCATATTCTCACATAAGTAGTACATTTTGCTATAAGATTTTGGTGGATATATACTCACCCAAGATAGAAAGATAGATTTTTCTGAAGGTAAACAGTGCTTATTAAAAGGAAAAACTCTACTAGCCCATGTAGAATGAGATTATGTAATCTCAAACAGCTTCTCAACTGTCCACATTGTCATTTAACATATTCTTTATGTGATTTCAGGTCTGTGTTCCTGCAAATGGTGAGCATGTGTCCCATAAAATCTCACCTGTGCCTGCAGAAGGGGAGGAATGGATTATGTTCACATCAGTGTTTCCAGACGACCAAATGCATTTGTATTTAGCAGCCCTCGGCATGAAAGGGAAAAAAGGAGTCTCAAATGGAGAATGGAAGCAAAATCCACCAATGCACTTTGTAAAACTGAGGACATGCTGCTCTCTTGTGGAATCCTGTAGTGCTGAAATGTGCAGCCTGGGTTGAGTTGCTTTTTTACTTTCCTAGAAAAGACTTGGTTGTAAATGGTCCACTTTATCACGATCGCAGACCAGTATCTGAAAATTCTAGTAACATTCATACACTGGCTTTCACCCATCCTCTTGATACAGAGAACCAAATCTATACCTAAAGGCTAGACTTGACTATGGTTCTTTTAAAAAATCTTCGATACATCTTTTCGTGAAAGAGTATTTGTTGCTTTCCTTCTACCACCTCCTCTTCTTCTACTGGGCTTCAGTGTCTTTAGGATAATATTGTGAATAAAGTTTACAGCTTTCTTGGTAAAATAGAAAAGTCTGGACATTTCAGGTTTTTAAAAAATATAAAGTAATCCATGTACAAAAGTTGGAATAAATGCTAAGCAAGTAAAAGGTGGGGAAATAATTGGAGACAACAGCTGAAGAGATAACAGAAAAATGAAATAAAATAATAAATTATCTTCTATTCTCCCTCCTTCCTGCACTGTCCTCTCTCACCTCAACCCTCAACATGGTGACTCTCCCTTCACTCGCAGAAGAGGTGGGACACATTTATATGCTCTCCTCTTACCTGGGAGCTGCTACATAAATTATTTTCTCCTATTTTGTTGAGTAATTTGTATTCTTTATATATGTTCTGGATTCTGATTCTTTATCTTTTATATATGATGGAAATATTTTTATTGAATCTATTACTTATATTTTAACTTTGTTATGGTGCCTTTTGTACAAAACATTAAAAAAAAATTTCCCTTTGGAAAACTTTAAATTTTGATATTGTCAAAATAATTAGTATTTTCCTATGTGCCTTTTAAGAATAACTTTTCTGTCCTAAAGAAAAAATATATCTATTGTCATATATTTTCCATATCAAACTTCTTAATGCAAACTTTTTATTTATTGCGTTGGTATTATCCCAACATCGGCTTGTTTTGGCATGCTCGTTCAAATACATAGTATTTATTTTATAGATTTATTTTACACTGGATTTATTTTATAATGAATTTTAAAATATGATATATAGAGATGGTTGAAGAGGAAACTTTCAGGTTTAGTGCAATATAGAAGGACAATTTGGATGATAAAGGAAATATCTACTTCCCTTTGAAATGAATAAAAATGTTTAGACAAAAATATATAGTCACTAAAGTTTCGTAAAAGGCTGGGTGCTGTTGCTTACACTGTTCTATTCCACACTATTGGTAATGATGTGCTGTTTAATGGTATTATTTTTTAGCACTTTGGCAGTTGAGATTTATCTAAATTTTTTTTTTCTTTTTTTTTCTTTTTTTGTGACCGGTAACGGGATCGCAACCCTCGGTGTCGCGCCCGCACCACGCTCAACCAGTGAGCGGACGGGTCTCTATATGGGATCCGAACCCGCGGCGGGAGCGACACACTCTACCAAGTGTGCCACTGGGCCAGCCCTGAGATTTATCTAAATTTTTTTTTTCTTTTTTTTTCTTTTTTTGTGACCGGTAACGGGATCGCAACCCTCGGTGTCGCGCCCGCACCACGCTCAACCAGTGAGCGGACGGGTCTCTATATGGGATCCGAACCCTCGGCGGGAGCGCCACACTCTACCAAGTGTGCCACTGGGCCAGCCCTGAGATTTATCTAAATTTTGATTGTTCTGATTGGCTATGTGTTAAAATTAAAAATTTACACCCTGCAATTCATCCTGACATTCGTCATGCGGCATGATGAGGCAGCCACTTGATACCATTCTCTTTCTATAGCTTCTTGTTTTACAAATGGGAATTATAGACAAATATTGTGCCAGATGAATTCTGAGGGGGAAGACTACAGGATTACAGTGTTTTGTAAGCATGAAATAAAGAGTTGCTATCCTCTTAACTCAGCAAAGAAGGTCCATCAGGTGATTTCTACTGAGTCTTTGCACCAGCAATTCAGTCTCAGTTAGTGGTGATTTTAGTGAAAGGATAAGGACCAATTATAAAAGACTCAGAGATCTTCGTCCTCAGGTGCTCAGGTAGGTTAGTGCTGCCGAGTTCGTCTGTGGCAATCCTGAAATAAATGTAGGCTTAATTCCATTCTAAAACCAGCACCAAGAAGAGTCGGGGTCCAAAGGAGAAAAGCACCGAAAGCCACATGAAGCAGTTACCTGCAGTCCCCTGACCCTGTGACAGGCATGTGGTGCTGTTGCAGGTCCTCTGTATTCCAGGAAAAAAATGTTTCTCAGTTTGTTTGTTTTTTTAATTTTTTTTTCATTGCTTATGTTTATGGGATACAAACTGTCATTGTATAGTGATCTAATCTGTTTCTCAGTATTAAGGCTTTGCTGGGCAACACTTTGCTTCCACCTTTTACTAGAGTTGAAAGGAATCAGTGCCATAGTCTCAACTGTCGGGGTTCCCAAATGGCCTAATAATTCAAAGTAGTTTTCTTTGGTATATAGATGAGAACCATTCCAATTAGCATAAAGTGGTGTCTTGGAAGGGAGAGGAGAGATAAAGGGACATGGTCACTTTGTCATCTTGAATTGCACATTTGTGTCATTGTTTACCCTTGCTTCCTCTTTCATGTCAGACGACAAAAGCAGTTCCAGGCATTTCTTGATCCCCACTTTCTCTTGCCACGCATGTGAGCCATCACCAAACAAAGGTGATTCGGAAGTGAGAGAAGATGACCATCACAAGGCTGCTCTGCACATGGTCCACTCACCGACGAGGACAGGTTCAAGGAGGACACAATTAAAGAAAGCAGAGTATGAAAGGCAGTGAGCTACACAACTGGAAGTGGACATTAAATAAGGAGAGCGGACAGCAATTAGTTTTTATTTCCCATTATCGGCCTCATCATTATTTCTAAATATTCCCCCTTTCCCTGTTTATATTCCCTTATTTTAGCATTTCAAACTTCATTTTACTTTCTCATGGCCTTGTTTTTTTCTTCGGCTTTTGGAGAGTTCAGAAATTACTCAATTTGGTTGCATGGAGCATCCCAAGTCTGCCATCTAGTGGAATAAGTTGGTCGAGTCAACTTTGTTCTGAAAGTACAAACCAGGCAAAGTGATGTTGGAACAGAAATTACTCCTTTCATCAGAGTTCAAAGCACTGCCTGGACTCCAATTTACCGGATTTGTGCAGTGAAACTAAAAATTGCATTTAATTGTCTAAAATGGCTTCTGGATATATAACTGTGTTTGCTGTTTTATTAAATTTTGCAGAGCTTCTGAAGAGTTGAGTAACCCAAGGTAGCTCTCTTATATTTGCCGTGAAAAGCGTGATGGTGAAACTAATGGAAGAAACGACTTCACAAGAAAAGCCAAAATGAAGAGCCCGGGTCTTTTTCAGGTGCTATCAAAGCACACAGGGTCATCTTATCCTCGAAAAAGGAAATTTCAAAAATATGTCATTAACTCCCTCAATAACTGTATTATGAGTATTTTAGCTGTGTTAGATGCTCCTTGAAAGGCAAAGGGAACGCATAGCTGTTACTTGGTGTGATACAGTTTCAGATGGTTTTATTTGTATCATTCACTCGTATTTTTCTGCATAGATGAATATGTATTATCATGAAAGGATACATTATTTGTTTTTTATTCTCAGTCTGTGATTTTTGAAATATATTCCCTGACTATGAAAGTAGCACAAACTTATTATAGATAATTTGGAAAAATTCAGAAATATTTAAAGAATTAAAAAGACACCTATAATTTGCTCTCCAAAAAAACCACTTTTTGTGATTTTGATGTATTTCCTTTCAGCCTTTAATCTCTTTGTAGATGTAATAACTTTTCTTTGACAAAATTTTGATCAGTTTAGTTCTACTTTTCTTAATACTATCAGATGAGCATTTTCCCTCATGCGCTTTAATAACAAAATTTTTAATGCCTTTAAAATATTATTCATAATTATGTACAAGATTTATGTAACTAATCTTAATTTACTGAAAGTATAGGTTGTTTCCAAATATTTTGTACTTGTAAATAGTGCCACCTGGAACTCCTGTTGTGTACATTTTGGTGAGAATTTGATCTAATTATTTCCTGAGGAAAAATTCCCTTGAAGTTTGAGTCCAAGATTAAAAAGAATTTTAAGGTTTTTGATTTAAAAGGTAAAGATACCTTTTATAAAGTTGTAATAATTTTTATTCAAGCTAGCATTGTAGGAGAGAATCCCTTTCATCTCATCCTTGGCAACATTATTTTCGTTTGATTAAATAAAGGTATAAAGAATGTTTTATTGAATAGTAATTTGTATTTCTTTAATTATTAACAGACTGAATTCTTTTATGTTTACCAGAAATTGAATTTCTTATGTAATTATTTATACTTTTCTTTTTCTCTTGTGGTATTTTTTTGTTGTTGATTTGTGAGAGGTATTTATAAAGTTAGGCTATTAATCATTTTTCATCATGTATACTACCAATTATTTTCCCAGTTTACTTGGTTTGTAAAGTTTTAACCTTTTTGTGTGTAGTAAAATTCACCAATTTTACTTTCTTTCTTCTTTTTTTAATTTTTTTTTTATTGGTTGTGCATATTCAGGGGGTATAAAGCTGACCATCACTACTTGAGCCCAGGGTGTGAAGTCCAGGTCAATATTATCAGCATGCTCATTACCATAAATTGTAATTATTCCCCATGTCCCCCCCCCCCCAATCTTTTTCTTTCCACTTCATTTTCAGGTTTTATGTTTAGAAATGTCCCTTTCATTCTCCACCTTCATCTCTGTCTTTTTGCTAATGCTTTTCTGCTTCTATTTTATAGGGGCCATACCTTTTTGTACCTTTTTGAAGATATTCTTTAGAAATGAAAATCATTTTCATTTGGTTCTTTTATTTATTTTTTTTATTTTTTTTTTCCTTTTTGTCTTTTTTCGTGACCGGCATCGGATCGCAACCCTCAGTGTCGCGCCCGTACCGGACCGGGACCGGCAACGGAATCGCAACCCTCGGTGTTGCGCCCGCACCTCACTCAGCCAGTGAGCGGCCGGTCTATATGTGGGATCCGAAGCCTTGGTGGGAGCGCCACCGTGCTCCCAAGCGGCGCACTGTAGCAGTGCGCCACCGGGCCGGCCCATTTGGTTCTTTTATTAAACCATTTCCCAATGTAGCTTTTTGCTCAGTCTTTGGAAGAAATAAAGCAGCATCTTCCATAGGTCATAATTAGTGAAAATTTCTTTCCAATTGTAGAAGTTTTGTTATCAGAGTTGATTTCCAGTACTGTTATGAAGTTTTTCCTCTTTTTTTTTTCTTTGGTTAGAATTTTAATGGGACAATAGGCGACACAGGGTCATGAATTCCTTGCCAGATTTTATCCTATACTATACGTCTACTTTGTTTCTTTTATTCAGCAAGGGGCAGGAGGGAGAAATGAGTAAAGGCTGGGGATCATGGTTCAGGCCAAATCCTTTGATAACTCAAATGGGGAGTTCCAAGGAAACTTAGAGTGGCAGAATGGCTGGTGTTCTGATAATTTAAATATTTTTTCCATGAACACCCTGCTCAGTAATTACTAAATCGTAGCATCTCATTTTCTTCAACCCCTACTCATTAAAGTGACAGGACAATGAAATTGACCCATATAACATTTTAGAAACACACCTGCTGGTAAAGCAAAATAGCAGAGCTGTGGTTTATGTTGAACTGTATTTACATTTGCCTATTCTTAAAGTCAGTATTTACTTGAAGAAAACTATTAACATACCATTTTGAACTGAATTCCTCTAGGAGACTATATACTTCTCCTTGTAGCAGATCTTCAACAAATGATTTATTTATAGGTTTAATTTATCCTGCAACTATTGACTGTAAGAATAAGAAAACCTTAAGTAAAATGTGTATTTACTTCAGTCAGATTAATGTCTATTCTCATCATACATGATCTGAAACTGAATATAAAGTTCCCTGTCCCTTGTAAACATTTAAAATAGCAAAGTATGTTTTCTTCCAAGCTCTTATCCCACTCACTCTCTGCTCCAACAGGCACCCAGTGTTCTCTCGTGCCTGCTCAAGGCTGTCAGGAGGTCCTACAAAACTCGTTTACAGAATCCTTCTTAAAAATCAGTGAGTTTCTCTCATTTTCAAAGTTATGTATTATTTCAAAAATGGGAAAAAGTAGAAACTAATAAGCAGACACTTATGTGCTCATGACTTACATTTAACATATATTTAAATTTTCTCATTTTGCTACCATCTTTTTCAACTGATGTAAAATTTACATACAGAGTAATGTACAAACCTTAAGTGTACAGTTAAATCAGGTGTGGCAAATACACATTTCCATAGAATCCATAGTCCTCTCAAGATATAGTGCATTTCTATTATTCTAAAAAATTTCCTCATGCCCTGTAGCAATTAATCCCTGTCCCAAACTCCTAGAGGGAATTCTGATTTCTATCACCATAGACTAGTTTTTTCT
Organism: Galeopterus variegatus; assembly: GCF_000696425.1. Classification (NCBI taxonomy): domain Eukaryota; kingdom Metazoa; phylum Chordata; class Mammalia; order Dermoptera; family Cynocephalidae; genus Galeopterus; species Galeopterus variegatus. The sequence goes on from NW_007727914.1 coordinate 78,627, forward strand.
GTTCTAGAATTTTGTGTAAATGAAATCATACTGTTTGAAATTTTTTGTTTCTGGATTCTTTTGCCTAGAATATTTTTGAGGTTGACCCATGTCAGTGCCTGCATTAGTAGATTGATCCATTTTTTAAAAAATTAATTTCTGAGTAGTATTCCATTGTACGTACAAATATATATTTGTTTACCCATTCCTGTACTGATGGACATTTGGGTTGTTTTCAGTTTTGGCAGTTGTGGATGACTCTAACATGTACATTCTTGTACGTTCTTTCTGTGGACATATATTTTTGTTTTTCTGGGTAAATGCCTAGGAGAAGAATTGCTGGGTCATAGGGTACATGAATTTGTTAACATTATTAAAAAACTGCAAATAGTTTCTAAAGTTGATGAATCCTTTTACAATCTCACTAGCAATGTATGAAAATTCTTGTTGCTCTGCATCCTCACCAATCTTTGGGGATGTCTGTTGCTTTGTGTTGCTTTGTCCCCCATGGATTTGTCACCCCATTTCCCCTGGGTGATGGAGATGCAAAGGATTACTCAAAGCCCATCTCTACTGAGCAGTGAGAAGCCCCAAAGTGGTTAATCTCCCACCGGAACCCTCAAGCAAGAGGGATCCCTTCCTTGGGAAATTAACACTGAATTGGGGTTCTCTTCCTGCATTTATTCTCCAGACCAGGAAGTTACAGGAAGAGAACAAAGGTGGGGTTATAGTTTAACAGTATAGACTGGTAACTTTCAGTGAAACAAGCCAGATGACAGTCCAGTAAGGCAATTAAGTGGTCCACCAACAACAGTTTGATCTTAGCAAACATTCCTTCTTAACAGCACCTTCTCAGTATCTTTACATAACAGTCAGTAACTAGTCTGTCTTTGAGCCAGCAAACTGCTGTGCCACAATCCTTATCTTGCAACAGAGACTTATAGCCTGAGGGAAATTTCCTGTCCTTGCAAAGTCAATATTTGAAACTGCAAGGCTTTGGAAAACCAGGCCCTGTGAAGTACATATGCTTTTTAGTATATTCCACAGATGTCAAATTTTTATATGTCATTTTAGCCTTTTAGAGGGTGTGTAATAAAATCTCATTTGGGTTTTCAATTGGATTTCCCTGATGTGGTGTTATGTTGAGTGTCCTTTCATGTGCTTACCAGCATTTTTGTATCTTCCTTTATGAAGGTTTCTCCCTGTGTTCTGCCTATTTATTTTTAATTGGGTAGTTCTCTTTTTTATGGTGAATTATAGGAGTTATTTATTTATTTTTGAGATCAGAATTTTGTCACATGAAGATCAGAAAGGAAGAAGTAAAACTGTCACTACTTTCAGGTAAGATTGTTCATATAGACATTCTTATAGTAAGTCTTATAATCAAGTAGTATAAGTCTTTAAAATTTTCATTTTTCAGAATTGTTCTGATGATTCTAGGTTCTTCACATTTGCATATAAATTTTAGAATCAGCCTGTCAAGTTTCTTTAAGAAAGCCTTCTGGGATTTAACTGATATTGCATTGACTTTATAAATCAATTTGGAGAGAATTGACATCATAATAAGTAATACTGACTTTTTTCCAATACATAAACATAGTATATCTCTCCATGTATTTTGATCTTTTAAAATTTCCCTTAGCAATATTTTCAGTTTTCAATGTATAGATCTTTTGTGTCTTTCACTAAATTTATCTCTAAGTGTTTTATTTTTTGATGCTATTATCAGTGATGCAGTTTCTAAATTCAATTTTCTATTTGTTTATTGATTGTGTATAGAAAATAATTAAATTTTATAATTGACTTTGTATCTTGTTACCTTGTTAAATTTATTTATTAATTCTTATAGCTGTTTACCAAGGTGCTCAGGGAATTTCTATGTAAACAATCTTATCACCTGAACATAGGGACATTTTTCCTTCTTCCTTTCTAATCTTTATGTATTTTATTTTTTTCTTTTCTTGTTGCTGTGTTGAGTGCCTACAATACAATGTTGAATAGAACTAATGAACTCAGACATCCTTGTCTTGCACCTTTTCTTAGCGGGAAACTATTCACCCTTAAGTATAACGTTGTGTGTGTTTTTTATAGATGCCCTTTATCAGTTTGTGAAAGTTTCCATGTATTCTTTATTTAATGAGAACTTTTATCATAAACAGATTTTGAATTTTGTTTAATTCTTTTTCTGTATTTATTGAGATGACTATATAAGTTTTCATCTTCAGTATGTTAGCATGATGAATTGCATGGATTAATTAATATTGATTAACCAATATTGCTTGTTTGACACCTTATATTCATGTGATAAATCCGATTTTGCCATGATATAGTATCCTTTTTATATATTTCTGTGCTTGATTATCAAATTTTTTTATTGACTTTTTACATCAATGTCATGACACTGATTTCCAATTTTCTTTAGTCAATGTTATTCTCAGGTTTTTACATTAGTTTAAGCTGCTCTTGTAAAAATTAGCTTAATGTGTCCTATCTTAAAATGTTTTCTGAAAGAGTTACTATAAGATGGATATTATTTCTACCATAAATATTTAACAGAATTTACCAGTGAAGGCTTCGGGACCTAAAATTTCCTTTGTGGGAATGTTTTGTATTTAAAAGTCAATTTCTTTAATATATAGATGGGATATTTAGATTTTCTATTTCTTCGTCTGTCAGTTTTGATAATATTTATCCTTCAAGGAATTTATTCATTTTATCTAGGTTATTGATTTATTGGCATAGTGTTGTCTATAATGTCTTCCTGATTATCCTTTTAATGTCTAAGGGACTCAGTAGTAAAGTTTCCTCTTTTATTTCTGACATAGGTAATTTGTATTTTTTTTTCATTTGATCATTTTGGCTAGGCTTTACTTACTTTCATTGATCTTTTAAAATAATTTGCTTTTGATTATACTGAAGTTTTTGTGCTAATTGTTTTTTCTTGTTGATATCTGTTCTATTCCTTGTTTTTCTTTTTACTTCTTTGGGAATTAGTTTACTCTTTATTATTATTTTTAGCTTCTTATGAGTGTAGCTTAGATCATTCTTTGTAATCCTTTCTTATGTCCTAGTGTTAACATTTAAACCATGAAATTACATCTAAGCTCTGTTTTAGCTGAATTCCAGGAGTTTTGTCATGCTGGGTTTATTTTGGTTTTGCCCCTACTGTTCTGTGAGTTTTTTGGGAGGAGAGACCCTGTCATATTTATTACATCCCCAGCTCCTTCTGCAGTACTCGATAGAGAGTAATGCTCAGTAACTGTTACAGTAAACAATATCTTTCTTTGCTAGTGTTCTCTGCTCACAGGTCACTTCTGATAGCTGCTTTGCCGAGAAATCATTTATACTCTCTGACAGCATTTAAAGTCCTCCCTGTGCACAAAGGGCCTGGGTTATTTCTTGCTCCCTTTTCCTCCCAGTTATTCAGGGCATTCTTTTTCTTCATTTGCAGTGCCTATCATCACAGATAAGAAAGATACCAAAGATCTCTTTCTAATAAACAATGAAAAACCACTCTTAGGAAATATCCACAGCTATCTAAGCTAAAAATAAAAAGCAAAAAACAATCTAAACTGATTTATTTCACGTGTGTTTTTCCCTCAAAACCTATGATTTTTGTCTTTATTTTGAAATACGTATTATACAACCTTCTCATAGTACAGGCAATTATATTGCCCACTAGAGTTGACATACTTATTTCCATACATTTGGGACACAATTCACCTCTCTGAAAAAGTGTAGCAGAAAAACACATTACTCTCTGTTGGGATTCATCTGCATTAAGAACAATTGACAGGAACAAAGAATTCACAACAACATTGTGCGGTTATTATTTTTATTGACACTTAATAAAATCCCATTGTGGCCTTACTTTGCAGTTCATGGTTTTAAATTAGCTCAGCTTTATGTTGCTAAATCATGAATTCTATATTAACTGTGCACCTACCAGGCTCTTTATTTTCTAGATGTACATGATAAATCTGTGGCTTCCGAACGACAAAGGTACCATAGCAGTTTTATTATGAAGACCCCAAACAATGCTGTTGTTCATTTAAGTCAATTGAACATTTTCCTGTCAGAGCTGCCAGGCATAACAGGCTTGGCGAGTTTATCTTCAAAACCATTTAGAGTAATTTGTGATGGAGATTGGAGACACTTCAGTCGTCTGACAGCTGCTCTGCAGTCAGTCATGATGGCAGAGGTAAATTAATCCCATGGCTTTCTCTCTCAAGAAATCTTTATGCAAACAATCTTGTCAAAGAGAAGTGTAATGGCTCTCGGTAATATTAAATAGAAGTTGAAGCAGGTTTTCTTTAAGGTACACAAAGCTACCTACTGGTTCTTATATTTGACTGCCAGCCTCACCCTAAGAAGCTCTCCTTGATATGCTGACTCATTTAGCTCTTGAAAGGATGGAATTTGAAGCAAGGACACACACAATATTTGGAGGAAGGTAAAGCCAATTATAATGTTGCGGTTTCTTAAAGAAGCTCTTCATGCTTTTTTGTTCAAAAATAGAATTGCAGAAACTCAGGCAGCTAAAAGAGGCTTAAGATTGTTTAAGCCAATTGATCCTATTATATGAATGAGCATGTTTTACAATGCAGCACTTTTATTCCAGGGAGCAGGAGGGAGCTCAAATGATACATTTCAGGCCATCCAACGTGAAATATATTTTAAAATTTTTTTGGTGATTTTCCATTGATCTAGAAAAACTTGACAAAAATATTTGAAGGTAAGAGAAATAAAGCTAGAGTAGGCCAGCTTTGCTCACAAGTTCAGTGCTCCACCCACTAAATAAAAGAAGTCATCATCAGGTCTGCTTCTTTGTTTCTTAAGGAACACTTTTTACTTTTAAAATGATCCTTTTTTGTTTTTTTGTGGGCTTTATGTGAAGACAGAAGAAATTTTGGATTCAATGCACCATACTCTGAATTCCAGGAAAATAGCTTAATGAACAACCAATTGGAAGTGTTTCTCCTCATGATCCTAATTACAAGCAGGGGATGAGAAGTTTAAATGTCTCGCCCTGTGGGATGGTAATAATAAGCTATGTTTGCAACTACTTCATTTGATCTTTGCCCCAGCCTATAAGACAGGCAAGGCAGGTAGTAGTACTTCCAGTTTGTATAGAGAATATGGTGAGGTTACTTACTTAAGTCATATGGCTAGTACGTGACAAAGCCAGCACTCTCACTTAGACTTGGGTGTTTTGCCTCTCCCAAACTGCAGTTTTGACTTTTCTTCTCTTTCTTTTCTGTTTGCCTTCCCTTCTCTTCCCTTTCTTTTTCTTCTAGGAAAAAAAACAGGTCCAGAGATTCACTCAAGATGTTATAGACTGCCTGGACTTAATAGTCCTATAAGGGCATAATTAGGATTTGTTACATTGCCAAAAGTGATTATAAAAATATTTATAACTATTCTTACTATGTTTACACGTAAAAAGACTTAGAGTTTAACTGGCTTTCAATCTGAGATTATCCAGGATTTAAAAAAAAAAAATTAAGATATAAAAATCAAGAGATTTTAAAACCTCTAAACATAAATAGTTACTTAGAAGTTTCCATTCTGGAATTTGTAAACATATTGGTAATGTTTGAGTAGCTACTTAATAACATATTTTTAGTATAGGTGGGTGTGGTAGGCTGAACAATGCCCCTCCCCCAAAGATATCCATGTCTTAATCCCTGAAACCAGTGAGGATATTATTTTGCATGGTAAAAAGGACTTTGCAGATGTAATTAAGGATCTTTATTTATTTATTTTTTTCCTTTTTGTCTTTTTTCGTGTCCGGCAACGGATCGCAACCCTCGGCGTCGCACCCGCACCTCGCTCAGCCAGTGAGCGGGAACCGGTCTGTATGTGGGATCCGAACCCTCGGCGGGAGCACCACCGCGCTTCCCAAGCGGTGCACTGTAGCAGTGCGCCACCGGGCCAGCCCCAAGGATCTTTATTTTTAATTATTCAAAATATTTTATCATTTATTTGTACATATTTGTGAAGTACAGAATGTTGCTTCAATACATGCATATACTGCACACTGATTCACTTAGTGTAGATAGCATAATATTGTACCCATTAGTCCACCACTTTTCCTCCATCCCCCCACCTCCAGTCTCTGGCAACCATTATTCTACTCTCTATGTCTATAAGAACCACCTTTTTCTTTTTTTTTAGATTCCACATATGAGTGACATCATGAGGTATTTGTCTTTTTGTGCCTGACATACTTCACTTAACATGATGGTTTCCATGTTGCTACAAATGGCAGGATATCTTTTCTTTCTTTTTTTTTTTTTTTTTTTTTAATAGCTGAGCAGTATTCCGTTGTGTACATATACCACTGTTTTTTTATCCATTCATCCCTTGATAGACATTTAGGTTGACTCTATCTCTCGGCTATTGTGAGTAGTGCTGTGATGAACATGGGGATGCAGGTTTCTTTTGGATATATTGATTTCATTTTCTTTGGGTATACACCCAATAGTAGGATAGCTAGGTCATAGGGTAGATATATTTTTAGTTCTCTGAGGAACCTCCTTACTGTTTTTCACAATGGCTGTACCAATTTACACTCCCACTAAGAATGTAGGAGTGCTCCTTTTTCTCTGCATCCTCGCCAGCATTTGTTATTTTTTATCTTGTTGATAATAGCCATTCTAACTGTGGTGAGATGATATCTCATTGTGGTTTTAATTTGCATTTCCCTGATGCTTTGTGATGTAAAGCATGTTTTCATGTGCTTGATGGGCATTTGTATGTCTTCTTTTGAAAAATGTCTGTTCAGGTCCTTTGCCCATTTTTAAACTGGATTATTTGTTTCTTTGTTGTTGAGTCATTTGAGTTCCTTATATATTCTGGATATTAGCCTCTTGCCTGATGTGTGCTTGGCAAACAATTTCTCCCATTCTGTACATTGTCTCTACTTTGTTGACAGTAGCTTTTTAGTTTGATGTAGTCCTATTTATGCATTTTTGTTCTAGTTGCCTGTGCCTTTGTAGTCTTGCTCAAAAAAGCGCTACCCACTCTCATTTTGTGTGGCATTTTCTCTATGTTTTCTTCTAGCCTTTTCATAGCTTGGGGCCTTAAATTTAGGTCTTTGATCCATTTTTAGTTGATTTTTGTGTATGGTGAAAGATAGGGGCCTAGTTTCAATCTTCTGCATGTGGATATCCAGTTTCCTGAGCACCATTTGTCAAAGAGGCTTTTCTTACTCCATTATATATATTTGGCACCTTTGTTGAAAGTTAGTTGGCTATAAATGTGTGGGTTTATTTCAGATCTCTCTGTTCTATTCAATTGGCCAGTTTGTCTGGTTTTATGCCAGTACTATGCTGTTTTGGTTACTATAGCTTTGTACTATTTTTTGAAGTTAGGAAAAGTAATGCCTCCAACTTTGTTCTTTTTGTTCAAGATCACATTAGCTATACAGAGTCTTTTGTGTTTCCATACAAATTTTAAGATTGTTTCTTCTATTTCTGTGAAGAATGTCATTAGTATTTTGATAGGGATTGTGTTGAATTCGTAGATTGCTTGGGGTAATATGGATATTTTGATGATGTCAATTCTTCTGACCCATAAACATGGAATATCTTTTCATTTATTTGTGTCCTCTTCAATTATTTTCACAAATGTTTTATAGGTTTCATTGTAAGGGTCTTTCACCTCTGTGGTTAAATTTACTCTTAGATATTTCATGTTTTTTAGTAGCTATTGTGATTGAGATTTCTTTTTTGATTTCTTCTTCATCTATTGTGTTATTGGCTTACAGGAAGGCTATTGATATTTGTATCCTGCCACTATACCAAATTCACTTATAAGTTTTACTGATTTTTTGGTGGAGTCCTTATGGTTTTTCTGTATAAGATCAAGTCATCTGAAAAGAGGGATAGATTAACTTCCTCCTTCCCAATTTGAATGCCCTTTATTGCTTTCTCTTGCCTTATTACAATGGCTAGAACTTCTAGTACTATGTTGAATAAGAGTGGGGAAACTGGGCATTGTTCCAAATCTCAGAGGGAAGCCCCAATTTTTGTTCATTCAGTATGATGTTAGCTGTGAGTTTGTTATATATGACCTTTATTGTGTTGAGGCACATTACTTCTATACCTAATTTGTTGGGTGTTTTTATCATGAAGTTGTATTGGATTTTATCAAATGCTTTTTCTTTGTCTATTGAAATGATCATATGTTTTTTTCATTCTGTTGATGTGATGTATTATGTTTATAGATTTTCATATGTTGAACCATTCTTGCATCCTTGGGATAAATCCCACTTGATCACAGTGTGTGATCTTTTTAATGTTCTGTTGCATTTTGATTGCTAGTATTTTGTTGAAGATCTTCACTCCCGTGTTTGCTAGGGAAACTGGTCTGTAGTTTTCTTTTGTGTTAGGTCTTTTTCTTTCTTTTTTTTTTTTTTCCTTTTTGTCTTTTTCCATGTCTGGCAACGGATCGCAACCCTCAGTGTCGCCCCTGTACCGGACCGGGACCAGCAACGGGATCGCAACCCTCAGTGTTGCTCCCACGCCTCGCTCAGCCAGTGAGCGGGAACCGGTCTGTATGTGGGATCCGAACCCTCGGCGGGAGCACAGCCGCGCTTCCCAAGCGGCACACTATAGCAGTGCACCACCGGGCCGGCCCAATGTGTTAGGTCTTTTTCTGGTTTTGGTATGAGGGTAATGCTGGCATCATAGAATGACTTTGGAAGTATTCCCTCTTCTTCAATTTTTTGGAAGAGTTTGAGAAGAATTAGTATTAGTTCTTCCTTAAATGCTTTGTAGAATTTGGCAGTAAAGCCATCAGGTCTTGGGGGTTTTTTTTGTTGGAAGACTTATTAGTGCTTCAATCTCATTACTCATTATTGGTCTGTTTGGGTTTTATAATTATTTATGGTTCAATATTGGTAAGCTGTATATGTCCAAGAATTTACCCATTTCTTCTGTGTTTTCTAGTTTGTTCACATATGATTGTTCATAGTAGTCTCTTATGATCCTTTGTATTTCTGTGCTATCAGTTGTAATATCTCATTTTTGATTTCTGATTTTATTTATCTGAGTCTTCCCTCTCTTTTTCTTCATTAGTTTAGCTAAAGAAAAAAGAAAAAAATCAAAGCCAACTCTACACCTTGGCATCATTCTCCCAATTTTTGCCTTTATGTTGTTCTAAATTACATCTTTTAACATTGCCTGATTTTTATATGGTTCTTGTGTATATTATTGTCTTGTTAGGATCATCCTTTAGTTTTATAGTAAGGATATATGTGGTTTATTCTCTACTCTATGACACTGGAGTGTTCTGAGGTTGTCTGTGTATTTACTTTGCTAATGAGTTATGCACTTTCCAATGTTTTCTTGCTATTCATTTGTGTCATTTTCTTTCAGATTGAAGTATTCCCTTTAGCATTTCTTGTAGAGAGCCCAATGTTGATGAATTCCCTTAGCTTTTGTTTGTCTGGGAAAGACTTTATTTCTCCTTCATATTTGAAGGTTAGTTTTGCTGGATACAGAATTCCTGGCTGAAGGTCTTTTTCCCTTAGCAATTTGAATATACCATCCCATTCTCTTCTGGCATGCAGGGTTTCTTTTGAGAAATCTGCTGAGAGATGTATTGGGGCTCTGTTGAATGTTATTGTTTCTTTTCTCTTGCTGCTTTTAGTGTTCTCTTTTTGCTTCAGCTTTTAATAATTGGATTATGATAGGCTTGGGGTGTTCCTCTTTGGAATGCAATTTATTGATGATCTCTGAGTTTCCTGTATCTGGATGCTGTCATCTTTCTCCACACATGGGGAATTTTTAGTCATTATTTCCTTGAATATGCTTTCTAGGTCTCTTCCTTTTTCTTCTCCTTTGCATATGCCAATTATGTAGAGGTTATCTCAGTTAAAGAAGTCCCATATTTGGTGTATTTCTGTTCCATTTTTTTTCTTATTCTTTTTTCTTTTTGGTCCTCTGATTGGATAATTTTGTGTGTTCTAACTTTGAGCTCATTGATTCTTTCCTCTATTTGATAAAGCTGCTGTTGGAGCCTTCTATCGAGTTTTTAAATTTAGATAATGTATTCTTTATTTCAAGAATTTCTATTTGATTTTTTTAAAAAATGATTCTATTCATCTGTCAAGTTTCTTACTCTGCTCTTGAATTGTTTTCAAGATATCATTTAATTTTCTGTATTTTCTTGTGACTCCCTGAACATACTTAAGAGGGTTATTCTGAATTCTCTATCAGACATTTAATAGACCTGCTGTTCCTCTGCATCCATTGCTCATGCTTTGTTTCCTTTGGTGGTGACATATTTCTCTGTTCTTTCTCAATCTTTGTGATGTTATGCTAATGCCTGGGCATTTGAGGAGACTGGTACCTCCTCTAGGTTTTATTGGGGGTTAAAAGAGCTTTGTCTCTGGTCTGTTTTTTTGTTTTAATTTTTATTCTTTGTTTTATTTTATTTTTATTTTTTGTTTTTATTTCATTTTGTGGTGGATTAATAGCTACCACCACCACTAAGCCTTTACACAGAAACTAATGTGCTGTCCTGTGGTTAGTTCCTGAGTTGGGGGAACTTTCCATGGGGACCAGACCTTGAGCTATGTTCTTAAGCTAGATTGCTGCTTTGTTGCTGATTCTCTGGGGATTGTTAAGTTCTCTGATTTTTGTGAGGATCATTAATCACTTCCAGGTCTGGGCTGTGTGGATATTCTGGCCCAAGACCACGTCTTTCCTGTAGCTTGCTCCTCTTCAAGTTCTATCACCCTGATCAATATCCACTGAGATCAGTTGCCCTCTCTGTGCCCAATGTTCCCCTGGCCAGCCAGCCTTTCCCCATACTACAACTGCTTCCCGTGGGGATGGCAATGCACACATCACTTGCGATAACTCATCAGCTTCTGGGAGGCTCCTTTCTCTAGTCTGCTGCAGTCACTTGCTCCTATGTAGGCCCATGGAAATTCTGCCAGTAGTCATTATGGCCTGTGGGCTGGTATGGTACACTCTGAAGTCCTCCTCTCCCCTGTAGATTCCAAGCAGGTTTATGTGAAGGGTGCCACTGTGGGTTTTTCTAGCTTCAGTCCATGTGCTGCAGTCACTCCCCACCTCTTATCAGGCTGGCTCAGAAGCATCCAGGGCTCAGAATGATAGACACCACCCCCTGCACCCTCTTACCATGTGTTCTTATATCTTCATGACTCTTTGAGTTTCTCCTCTTCCTCCAGCTTCAGCAGTCCTGTGTTGGCAGTCTCTGCTTTTTAATAGTTGTTAAATTGGTTACTTGTGGGGAGGAGGGATGCTGGGAAGTGTCTATTTTGCCATCTTGATGACATCATTCCAAGTTGAAATGAGATGTTTATTCTGGGTTTTCCAAGTTGGCCCAACATAATCACAGGGGAAGCAGAAGGATCAAAGTTAATAGTAGGAGATGTGACAGTGGAAGCAACAGGTAGAATTGAGGAAAGGAAGAGGTCATGGAATGAGCCATGAAAAGAATGCAGGTGAACTTTAGAAGTTGAAAGAGGCAAGGAAAGAGATTCTTCCCTGAAATCTTCATAAGGAATGCAGCCCTGCCAACACCTTGATTTTAGACTTCTGATCTTCAGTACTCTCAGAGAATAAATTTGTGCTGTTTTAAGCCAGTGTTTTAGTCTGGTTTTTTTTTTGTTTGTTTTGTGTTATTGTCACTTGTAATAGAATGCCTGATACTGGCTAATGTATTTTTAAAAAATTTCTTTGCACAGTTCTGGAAGCTGAGAAGTCTAAAGTCAAGGGGGCAAATCTTGTAAGGGCCTTCTTCCTGGTGGAGACTGTCTGCAGAGTCCTAAGGCAGTGCAGAGTATCACATGGCAAGGGGACAAGAGCATGTTAACATGCTCTCCTTATGAAGCCACCAGTGCCCCTCCTGTGATAACCCACTCTTCCATTAATCTGTTAATTCATGAATGGATTAAGTCATTCATGAAGGCATATCCTTCATGGTCCCATCACCTCTTAAAAGCCCTGCCTTTCAAAATGCCATATTAGGGATTGAGCTTCAATATGTGCTTTGGAAGGTACAGATATTCAACCCATAGCAGCCCCTAAATTTGTAGTAATTTGTTACAGCAGTATTTTTTTTAATTTATCGATATACAGTGTAGTTGATTTTCATATCCCTTTACCAATTCCTCTTTCCCTCCTCCTCCTCCTCCCTCCCACCCATCAACATCATATCTGTTCACTTGTCTTGACAAGTGAACAAGTTCAAGGATTTGTTGTGATTGTTGTGTCTTCTTCCCCACCCCCCATTTGTTTGTATATTTATTTATTTATTTATTTTTAGCTCCCACAGATAAGTGAGAACACGTCGTATTTCTCTTTCTGTGCCTGACTTATTTCACTTAATGTAATTTTTTCTAAATCTATCCACGTTGCTGTGAATGGTAGTATTTTGTTCTTTTTTATAGCTGAGTAGTATTCCATTATGTAGATATACCAAATTTTATTTATCCACTCATCTGATGATGGACATTTGGGCTGGTTACAACTCTTGGTTATTGTAAATAGTGCTGCAATGAACATTGGAGAACAGGTATACATTTGACTTGATGATTTCCTTTCCTCTGGGTATATTCCCAGCAGTGGAATAGCTGGGTCATATGGTAGATCTATCTGTAATTGTTTGAGGAATCTCCATACCATTTTCCATAAAGGCTGTGCCATTTTGCAGTCCCATCAACAGTGGATGAGAGCTCCTTTTTCTTTGCAACCTTGTCAGCATTTATCATTCTCAGTCTTTTGGATATTAGCCATCCTAACTGGAGTGAAATGGTATCACAGTGTGGTTTTGATTTTCATTTCCTGAATGCTGAGTGATGTTGAGCATTTATTCATGTGTCTGTTACAGCAGTATTAAAAACTAAAACAATGAGAATTTATATCAGCTTTTTTTTTTCAATTCCGAGCATCTTGGTCAAGCAAAAGAATATCTGTTTTGTCACATTAAAGGAACATTCTCTTCCACTACATTATTTTATATAGATTTGTGATATCTTAATTACTGGCTTAGGTTCAATTTTTATGTAATTGAAATGAATCTTAAAGGAAAGGAACGTTTAATTTTTGTTGGGTAAAAGTAGCCCCCCCCTTAGCAAACGTGACTCAGATGTGAATTTATTATTTCCTTTTAAAATGAAAATGATATATCCTCTTGTTATGAAAATAAGATTTAATCTATGCAAACATCCCAGGAAATAAAAAAGTATAAGTAAGAAAGTTAAAATTGCCCGTAATCCTCCCATAGCTGGAAAATGCTCTGATGTCAAACGCATTTGATTATCTTGGTGAGGTTCCCCTGAAAGGAATATGCGCTTGCCCAGTTGCTCATCACAGAAGGACGGCTCCAGAAGTGAACTATGGACTGGAAGGTGAGCTTGGGGAATGAGAGAAGTAACACTAGCAAATATCAAGCGTCGGGTGGAAATGGCCCAAGTTGTCCTGGTGAACAAAGGGCTAAGAAAGGGACTCTGGCAGGGAACCCTAAGAATACAGCTAGGCTTATGCCCTCTACTGCAGCCATAAATAATGCTGCTTGTCAGTATTGCCTTTTACCTCCCTTTGCCTCAGATCCTTCTGTAAAGTCTTGGTGAAACTTACAGCCTGGTTTCTGTTATACTCCAGAGAAGTAACTGACATTCTACCTTTGAGATGAAATAACAGGAGTGAGCATACTTTCCACTCACCAGAAGCCTGGGTATTACCAGCTGCCAAAGGAGGAGTTGCTTAAAGTGGCTTCTCCTAACACTGTGAAACTCTTTCTTGCTTTACTGCAGAAGCACCAAGGTCCTCTACTAGTCAGCCACTGCTGCACCAGCTCTCAAATACCTCTTCTACCTGGTCACTTATCTGCCAGGGCAGTCTCCAGAATCCCCCAGAGATGAACTATAGGAACCATCTAGCCTTGGGGTGGTCTCATGCTTGTGATATAGACAGCACAGAGGCAAAGGCAATGGGAGAATGACTGAATGCTACCTAGACTCCAACACCCCAATGAGAGAGTCAAATTACATCCTTTCTTGAGTTTCCTGTTATGAAATTACACAAGACTGTCTCTTCAGTTGTTACAATCAGGAGATGAGGGTGGAAGAGAGTCTGTCTGGATGTGATCACCGTGACATTTACCTAGTCTTATGTCTCATCAGTGGAGATGGGCACAGGTGGTAGGCAGTTCAGGGAATCTTGCCAGCCCCAGGTTTACATAGTCTAACCACATTCAGAGCAGTCATGAGCTGAGGAGGCAGCTGCAAAGTGGCTGATGAAGAAGCTAGAGCTAAAGAATGTGGGGACCTGCTTCTAAACCATATAAAAGGACGTCCTGGGGATTAGAAGTAGCTGGGGTTCATGGTGAAGGGGGGCGGGGACGATGATTTCTGACAGGAGGGTAGAAGCTCAAGCATGTGCGCGTGGTCCGTAAATTGACATCTTTTGGAAGTAGGGGGGCCCGCTTTTTATACTGGCAAGTTGTCATCTGCAAGGGCAGTGGTGGGAAATCCTTGTGGCAAGTATAATCTAAGCTCAGAGGCAGCAATAAAAACACCTGCTGGGGTGTCTTGTCTGACTGTCTAGGGTTTGCTCTGCATAATCTCACTCTATACATGCATGAAATTCCCTGGAGTTTTACAATCCAGCTGCCCTGCCAGTTGACCTCTCTACGTTCAGGTATTTGAAGTTCAGTGTTGTATAATAATTAATTTGTCAGCACCACGCTCACCCAGTGAGCAAACCGGCCATCCCTATATAGGATCCGAACCCGTGGCCTTGGTGTTGTCAGCACCGCACTCTCCCAAGTGAGCCACGGGGCCGGCCCTCGATAATAATTAATTTGCTTGGAGTTGTCTCACATTATGTATCCTGCGCTTCAGTATTAAAACCCTCACAAGTTTGTCATTGTCTTAGAGATAATTCGCTTCTCCAAACGCGTCTCTCTGGGAGAGTGTCCGTATCTCCTGTCCCCGTCGCGGTCCTGCGGTCGGCGGTCTCCGCGTGGTGTGGAGCGAGGGTCGGCCCCACGTTGCATCTTTGCCCGGTTCCAAGAGGGACGGCGGTGGGGACCGGGGAGGCCGCTCCGGGGGAGCACGTGGCGCGCCGCTCGCCTGCTCTCCGGGGTCCCACCGCAGTCGGGCATGCAGGACAACGGAGGCGGGGCCGCGGCCGCCCCTGAGAGGTGTCCTAGCGGCGGCCCAGCCGCTTCCTTCCTCGCACAGCCAGGCGGCCCCTGCTCGAGGCCCGCGACGCCACGGCCGCGGTTCCCAAGTTGCTGCAGCGCAGCAGGAGGACCGCAGCAAGCTGGCGTCTATTTGTGGGCCTGAATGTTGATCCCTCACTTCAGATTGACATACATGATGCCCTCAGTGGGAGAAATAAGGTCAAATTTACAGTGCACACCGAGTCCAGAGTTTTCTGTTACAAGGTAACATAAGACTTTGTGTGGCTACACGACACTCTTAATGAAACAACAGACTGTGCTGGGCTTATTATTCCACCTGCCCCTAAAGAGCTCAACTTTGATGGCCTTCGAGGGAAGATGCAGAAGCTGGGAGAAGGTGAAGGGTCCATGACCAAAGAAGAATTTGCCAAGATGAAGCAAGAACAGGAAGCTGAGTATCTCACCATCTTTAAGAAGACTGTGTCCTCCCATGAAATCTTTCTTCAGAGACTTTGTTCTCACCCTGTTCTGAGTAAAGATCACAACTTTCATGTTTTCTTGGAATATGATCAGTATCTAAATGTTAGGTGGAAAAATACCAAAGAAATGTTTGGTGGAATTTTCAAAAGTGTGGTGAGAAGTGTGCTGATGAAATCCTTTTTTCTGGAGTTAAGGAGATAGATGGCTTCTTTGAGCAAGAGAGGAACTTCCTTATTAATTATTATAATAGGATCAAAGATTCTTGTGCAAAAGCTGACAAAATGACCAGATCTCATAAAAATGTTGCTGATGACTATATCCACATGGCAGCCTGCTTGCATAGCCTGGCTTTAGAAGAGCCCACGGTCATCAAAAAGTACCTGTTAAAGGTTGCTGAGCTATTTGAAAAACTTAGGAAAGTAGAGGGTCAAGTCTCATCAGATGAAGATTTAAAGCTGACAGAGTTCCTCTGATACCACATGCTCATCATAGAGGCCGCTAAGGATCTCTAGTACAGATGCACCAAAGCCCTGATTGACTTGAGAACTCAAAGCTCTGGATAAGGTCCATTTTAAAAGTAAAGATGTCAGCTTGGCTGAGGCACACCAGCAGGAATGCTGCCAGAAATTTGAACAGCTTTCTGAATCTGCGAAAGAAGAACTGATCAATCTCAAAAGGAAGAGAGTGGCAGCATTTAGAAAGAACCTAATTGAAATGTCTGAACTGGAAATAAAGCATGCCAGGAACGATGTCTCCCTCTTGAAGAGCTGCACTGACATGTTCAAGAAAACGGATCTGCCTTCACTCTGAAAGAAGGAAATAAATGTGAAAGAAAGTTAGCATCACTTGCACTGAAATCATTACCACGGAAGATTTATTAGCTTTGACTTTACCTTAAAATTATGTGAGTAAATATTTTGATTTCTAAAAATCTGAACATTTAACCATATTGGTTTAAAAATATTTTTATTGCATGCTATTAGGGCATAACTAATGTGGTTTTTTTGTTTGTTTTGTGCATTTAATTCCTCAAAGTGGGTAGACTCTAAATACCAGATTCTTCTATAGCTTGTTTTTAGTTACTAAGAAATGAGTGTAGGAGAAATGTGCCTTCTGGAAATAAGTAAAAGCAGTCCCTGGCCCATGTTTGTCTCATGTTTTATGTGCCCATGTCCCTAAAGTTGTCAGGGGGGTGCCAGTTACAACAAATAATTCAGCTACTTGCTGTAGGTAACATACATTCCATTCCTTACTTCGGTATTCTTTTGCTCCCATTACTCTTATGGTTCTTTAGTGGTTCTTTCATCACCTCAAGTGTTTGTATTATAAGAACAGCAAGAAAATCTCATTTATCTTTTACCTTTGCAGCTCCATTTTTATAGCTGGGATACTAAATATTTGAGGAGAAGAAAGTATCTAAGGGTATATATAGAAACAGATAATATGGCCTACTTTGGAAGATGGCCAGATCTACATTAAGAAAGATGTGAGCTAGTCAAGGGTTCGGATCTCTGGACTTGCCAGTTGACCAAAAAAAAAAAAAAAAAAAAAAAAAGGTGAGCTCTTTCCCTAATGGTAGTGGGAGGGGGTGGGAGATTATATGTGTTTGGGCTTTGATTTTTATAAAGTGTATAATAAAATAATAAACCATAGATTTAAAATAATAAAACATAGATGTTAACAATTAGGGGGTGCTTGATATGGCTCTTTTGGGGATGGTTGGGGTGAGATGAGTGGTTATATGGCCCCAATATTTCTGTTAAAAATTTAAAGCATGACACTTTTTATCTCTACAAATATTTAGACATTAAATTTTCATGGCTGTTAAAATTTCTGGATGTAGATAACATCTTGCAGTATACATTTTGCACTCAACCAGTAATTTAAAAAGGAACGATAACAGAAATAATCTATAATATAAAATACAGTAATCCAAAACAGACTTTATTTGATGATGGTATGCAAAATAGCATCTTTGTGCAGTTCTCTAATATAGAAAGCTGACTCATTAAGAAGCTAGGCTGTGAAGCCCTTGTGCACATGTTAGACATAGAGAATGGCTTCCTCATTCTTCTCTTTCACCAGATGCCTCCTGGCATTTTGCTCCAAGTTGAGAATAGGTCACACTGACTCTTGGGTGGATGGAGAACATTGCGCAGGGAAGAGAGGCCAGTCCACCAAGGCCTGGTCTTGGCTTCAAGAATGGCCATTTTCTCTTGACTTGGGTGATTTTTCAGGTTCTATCCCACGCAGTGCAAGTAACTATGTAAGGAGAAAAGGAAGTGAGCACAGCTCTCTGTTGCCTCCATGGTTCTTTGACACAATCCACCTAAATTTTGAACAGTGTGGCCTGTGCGGAATGGAGAATTATCTAGGAACTCAGAGCAGGAGTACTGCTTTTATGCCACTAGGCTGAGGATATGCCATGTTGACATTTATGGGTCTATGTACTACCACATGAAGGATTCCTGGCTGGGCAGTAGTCCTGTGTTCTCATTCTCATTGACTGTGTCTGTCAAAAAGATAATTTCAGTAGTTATGTTTCTGCCCTTTTGTGGCACAAGGATTCACCTGCAAGTCTCAATTGCCTCTTGTTTTTGACTCCAGCTAACATGAGTGAGTGCTATTCTCATAGAGACTGCGAAGCAAGTAGGACCTGAGTTCAGAGTTGTTTGCTATTGCTATTAACTCTTTGTGCCAGATTATGGTTATCCACTCAAATCTATTTTTTCCTTTTTCCTGAGACATGGCTAATCAACCAGAGACTATATTTTCTAGCCACCATGTGGGCTGGGTGTACTCATGTGAATAAGTTCTCGCCCATAAGGTGTGAGCAGCACTAAGAGTGTAAGAGGTACCAGGAACCTGGAAGCTTGGTGATGTAAGTGAGCTAGCAATCCATTAGTCCTGCGGTGGTCTTGGTCTCTCTGCTTCACGACTAAGCAGTTTGAGTCAGGGTTACTTGCAGCTGAAAGCATGCAAACGAATACTGTCAGGGTTTCCTG
Source organism: Galeopterus variegatus (assembly GCF_000696425.1). Classification (NCBI taxonomy): domain Eukaryota; kingdom Metazoa; phylum Chordata; class Mammalia; order Dermoptera; family Cynocephalidae; genus Galeopterus; species Galeopterus variegatus. The sequence continues at coordinate 97,259 of NW_007727914.1, forward strand.
CAGAGCAACCATGACTAACTTATACAACCGTCTCAGAACTTACAAGTTTAACTTTACTGCCAAGTGTATTTTAGAGTTAGCCTGTCTCTTTCCTCTTGCTGTTTAAGCACATGTCTTATTGTTCTGTCAGTAGAGAAAAACTCTGGGTGATATACTGAGTGTTATTTGGCAAATCTTCCCAGCCACTTGTATTCCAGTGTTAATTAATCTCTAGAATTTTGAGACTTTCTTGATAGATCCTGTTTTTAAATCCCTTAAATTGGATCCAGAACAGCTAATTATATTCTAGTGTACTTGATCTCTCTCTTTCTTAAATTACATCATACTTAGAGCTTTTATCGTTCACAAACTTGGGAGTAAATTATTGTCCTAAAATGACTTCCAAGCTCTACAATTGGCCTAAGTTAGGAAAGGTCCTTCCAACTTTCATGAGTAAACTCCTTCCAGCTTTCACCTGTTACCTGGTGCCAAAGCCAATGCCACATGTTTTGGGTTTTTGTAACTTCTAGGGACCAAATTTTGTTCTGGTTTTCTATATATCAAAACATATACAACTCTGTGGCTTAAAACAGCTATCATTTATTTGGATCACAAACCTGTGATTTGCGCATAGTTTTGCGGGGTCAGCTCATCTCTTCTGTAAGTGATGACAGGTGGGTTGTCTCAACTTTTAAGGTAACATTCATTTTCTCTGTTCCATTGATGCATGCTATTGGGTGTTTGGGGGCTTGGTTCTTTTCTAGATAGCCTCTCCATGAGCCTCTACAGCATGGTGGCTAGATTCCACAAACAAGTGTTCTCAGAAAGAGGAAGTGGAAGCTATCAGTCTCGTAAGCACAGCACCACTTCTACCATATTCTATTGATCAAGCAGTCACAGTGTCTGTCCAATTCAAAGGGACAGGATGTAGCAAGAGAAACGAAGAATTTGTGGTCATCTTTATCAATGAAAGGATATTAATTTTATCCAGATTTTAAAAACAAGAAATCAGACGTACAAAGATTAATTAATTTCCCGAAGATCACACAGTTTGCAAGTGGCAGATGTTAAGAATTTAATCCAGGCAATGTGGTTAGAGAGTCCTTGTTCTTTACAAGTACACTTTTATGAGAAAATTTGACAAAGGAAATCTTTTTACAATTGACAACTATGGTTTTATTTTAAGTCTGCCAATCAAAGCCTAAAGGGAACTAGGTCTTAATATATAAATACTCGTACAGGAAGCTCTCCAATTGATCACGGAAGACTAGCTTTTATTCCAGTGTGGTGATGTTACGAATTTTAACAAATTTTAAGCAAATTTCAAATTTTAACAAATATTAAATTTTCATTACTTTTATTTTACTTGAACCTCATCTCATCCTGAAAATATTGACTTTTCATACTATCCAGTTTAAAATATAATCTGATCTAATAATTTTAAGTTTCGTAAGTTTTGTTCAGTTTTCCTTGGATGAAAAAGTTCAGTCTCTAAGGCAGTCTCTTTTTCCTGTTAGTTCTTTCTATAAGAAGGCATCTTGGTAGATGGCAAGTCTGCTCTTTTGTGTTCTCCCTAATATTGCCTCTCTAAAGTTTGAGCACCCAGGGGAGAGATATTTATCAGACAGCTTATGCTTTTCACTGTGCTCTAACCCCCAACCCCTTGACTTTGGTCTGTTATGCCATAAGCTTTTTAAGTTGTTTCATAGCTACACAAAACCTAGCAGAAGCTCTGAAAAACCCCATGAAACCATGAAATAAATCTAATTAATGTCTAAGATGGGATATTCTTTTCCTTTGTAGACTCTCTTTGGGTATCTGGGTGAGATAAAGGGTTGAAGTCTTATTTCCTTATTCCACATGCTCTTGAATTGGTGGGTTGGGCATGTGTGTGGTCATCCTTTGGGGGTTGTCCTGACTAAAACAGAGTGGTTAGGATGCTTAAGAAATAATCAAAGAAAGAGAACTGCTTTTATTCTCTCAGGTTTTGGTAATAGCCAACATGATCAGTACATGGAAGAGGTTTGGCATTTTCTTCACTTACGAAAAATATCAATCAAACATCGACTAACAGTAAAATAGTGCTTCTTTTTATGACTTCCCCTACTATCTGCTGAACTGAAAACATATTTTAAGTTTTTAACTTTTCTTATCTTTCTTTTTTCTTTTATGTTTTTCCTTATTTTTCTTAAAATAACAAGGATATGCACATTTATTTGTTCAAATAACAAATACATAAATTAAATAATAGAAAGTAGTGCTTCTCATTTTCACAAAAACTGGACATTTAAAAGTTTTTAAAATTTGCATATTTCATTTTATAATCTGTACAATTATTTGAAATAGCTCTCTAAAGTCTTCCAAAAGCATACAAATATCAAATTAATTTCAGCAGAGGAAAATAAGTAAACGTTTCAAAGGCAAATTAATTTCTAAGCAAATCAACAAGTCCACTTAATGAAAAGAAATCAAAATCAGAAAGTAAATATTTAAGTTTAACAACATAAATTGCATAAAATATCAATAAAACAAAATATAAACACATGGGCACTTCAACATTTCATGGAAAAACAGAATTGAAAGATAATGGAAATCTTTCCATGAAGTTTTTGTTTGTTTTTTAAAAAATCCCCCCCTTTTTTCTTACAAAAAGACTAAGATCATAGAAAATATGTTCTCTTACCACAATAACACAAGGAAATTTAGAAAATGCACAAATGTGTGGAAATTAAATAACACTCTCCTAAATAAAAAATGGGTAAAAAGAAAAATCACAGGGAAATTAGAGAGTACTTTGAGATAGAGATCAAAGTGCAACAAATCAAAATTTATAGGATGCAGGGCTCATGCAGTGAGTAGAGGAAAATTTATACTTGTAAACACCTATATTAATAATAAGAAAAATCACAAGTCAGTAATGTAAACTTCTACCTTAAGAAAACAGAAAAAGTAGAGCAACCTAAACCAAAAGCAAACATAAGTAGGAAATAACAATGACTACAACAGAAATATATGAAATAGGAAATTAAAAAATGATAGAGAAAATCAACAAAACTAAAAGTTGAGTCTTTAAAAAACTCAACAAAATTTGCAAACCATTATATAGGCTGTCCAAGAAAAAAGAGAGAAGAATGAAATTGCTAAAATCAGAAATAAAGTTAGGGACATTATTACATTGTCACTATGGCTTTTTGTGGTGGTAGGATTTAGTTTCTTTCTCTTTCTAGTTTGTATTTTTGTTCTACCAGTGGGTTTTGTTCTTTCTTATGTATTTGTGGTAGTGATTATTGTTTTTCAGATTCCTGATGAAAGACTCCCTTGAGGATTTCTTGTGGGGCTGGCTGTGTGGTGGTGAATTCCGGCAGCTTTTGTTTTTCTGGAAAACACACTATTTTCCCTCCATTTCTGAAAGATAACCTTGCTGAGTTAGTATTCTTGGCTAGTTTTTTTCTTTTAGCATTTTGAATATATCATCCTATTTTCTTCTGGCCTATAGAGTTTTTGTTCAGAAGTCTACTGTTAGTTTGTTAGGGACTCTGTTAAAGGTGACTTGATGCTTTTCTCTTGCTTCTTTTAAGATTCTCTCTTTGTCTTTGAGCTTTGCCAGTTTGACTATAATGTGTCTTGGAGAGGATCTTTTTAAATTTAATCTATTTTGAGATCATTCAGCCTTCTTGATCTGCATGTCCATGTCTCTCACTATACCTGGGAAATATTCCATTATTATTTCATTGAATAGATTTTCCATGCCTTTTCCTTTCTCTTCCTGTTCTGGAACACCCATGACTCAAGTGTTTGTGTGCTAGCTCTCTTAGATTTTCTTCATTTTTAGAAATTTTCTTTTCTTTTCTTTTTTGTGCATGTGCCTGGGTTATTTCAAAAAGACTGTCTTCAAAATCAGAAATTCTTTCTTCTGCTTGTTCTAGCCTGCTGCTTAGGCTATTGGTTGTGTTTTCTGTTTTGTTGAGTGTATCTTTCAGGTCCATGAGTTCTACTACATTTTTTTTAAGGTACTAATCTCTTTCTAAGTTTCCTCTTTCACATCCTGGATTTTTTTTCCTCATTTCATTGTGCTGTCTAACTGAGTCTTCTTGTATTTCAGTGAGTTTCCTTAAGATTTTTGCTCAGTATGTCTTTTCAGTCATTACAAGGGTTTCCTGCTCTATAGGGTCTGGTATTTGAGAATTACTGTATTCTTTCAGTGGTGTCATATTTTCTTGGGTTTTCATATTTCTAGTATCTCTACATTGATGTCTGGTCACCTAGTATAGCAGTTGCTTCTTCTACTACTCTGGAGTGGGCTTTGAAGAGAGAGATGTCCTCTTCCTTTTCTGGTCTCTGCTGGTGACTCTCGTTGTGTCAATGTAGTCAAGTGTCTGGTGGGCCACCTGCACAATGGCTGTGGCTACTACTGTGACATCAAGCTGTTTTTGTGCAGCTGTGGCGATTGCAGTGGCTGTGGTGGGCCACCCACATGGGAGTGGTGTTTTTGGCATGCTACTTGCCTGCTTCCAGGTGGAGGATGCTGCCCTCTGATCCTGCCTAGGGTTCTAGGCGTGCTCTATTTCTTACTGCTTCCAGGTGTAGGGGGCTGACTCTTATCTCCTGCCTTGGACCCCAGTTGTGCTGCTCTGTTTCTTGCCTGCTTCCAGGTGGAGGGGGCTGGCCCTCTCCAAATAACAAAAATTTAGAATTATTTTTCCTTTTATTTATACAGAAGGGCCCTCAATTATAATTGCTTTACAAGTGCATGATTAGGAGAAAATATTTTAAAGCTTCTTACTGCACCAAAATCTTGACTCTCCATTTCCAATCAATAATATGTAACATTTAAAATAAATGTCTTGAGGACCAATTTTAAAGCGTAATTAAGAAACTTTTTTGAATATGTGTGTGCTGTGCTTTTTTACAAATTTTTATCTGTCCCCAATTCTGAAATATGAGGGTATTTCAAAAAGTTTGTGGAAAAATAAAATTAAAAGATAGTATGAATCTTTTCATGAACTTTTCGAAGTACCCTCATATTATAGACAGAAATAAGAGGATCTTATAGATAGGATCTTTTGTTATGTATGCACCATATTTTATTTATTTAAACTTTCCATTATTTCTGTCCATTGATGTTGCTTCCATGCTTTTACAACTAAAAACATAATATAATAAATATCCTTGTACTATATTATTGTGCACATGCTTTATATTAATTATGTATTTCTTTATTCAAACATGCACACACGTACATATAATGCACACACACACAAACATATTATTTATCTGTCTCTATCTATCATATGTCTGTCTCTAGAAGTTAGAATAAGTTCTTAGATGTGAATTACTAGGTCAAAAAATTTGTTTATTTTTAGTTAAAAAACAGTGTCTACATTGACCTTCATTGACCTGAATCAATTAATATGTCCCCCACTAGTAAAAAGCATCTTTTGCTTTTCTTATATACTTAATAAGAAAGTAAATTGTCAAACTTTATTTTTCTTGTCTATTGGGTCATTTTTTAAAATATTTCTTTAACTATTAGTGTTCATGAGAGTCTTTTTCCTAAGTTTGAAATCTATTTATACTCTCTTCTATATTCTTCTGGTCCTTTTTCCATATCCTGCCAGAAGATAAAGTGAAGCATTCAGTAGAGGTTTTTGATCCTGCCTTTGTTTCTGTTTCTTAATAGTTTGTAAAATATGCAGGATCTGATCATTTTCAGTGGTAGGAACTGCTCTTAATAGTTTCTTACCAATGAACTGTGCCTACACATGGCATTGTAATCTAAGTAATATAATGTACCAAGTTATCGCTCCATCTGTCTTGATTATGAATCCATAATTATATTTAAATGTTTCTGGCTAGGAATTGTTGACTTTTGAAAGCCAATAATGATGCCTATTCTGAAGGGAATCGTACTAAAGTCATCTTTAGTTTTTATCACTGAACAGATGTTGCCAGAATCTTTTGCAATGTGCATTTATGTGATGATCACTACCACTACCAGATACAACTTTGGTCTATCATTTTATGCTTCATTATAGGAGACATTTTAACTTGACTTTCCTATGGATTCTTACATATAGACATTAGAATTCATGAGTATACCATATTTATTTTTTAAGGGTCTTCTTTATACAAGTATCAGAACAAAATCCTGTTCACTATGCCTCCTTCTACAGGGAGAATACTTTCTTCTTGATTTATTTTATGAGCCATTTTCCCCATAGGTAGCAAGCTAGTGCCATCAGAATAAAAGGCTTGTAAGCTTTTGGCAAAGAAATAGTAATAAGTGATAAACACTAAAAAAAATCCCCGAGCAGACAAGTATTATAAACAAGTGAACCTTTTATAAAGATAAATTGTGGAAGGGTGCAGTTATATATCAGCCGTCAGCATAGCAGCTGGCGGGTCACTGGGGATGTGGTTTGATGGGGTTTCACTGTACTTACTGTGTTCACGAAGGGCCGGGACACAGGCCTACACCTCCCCTGAAGATGCTTGTGTTCTCCGTAAAACTTTCTGGACTTCCTGCTGACTCTGGTTTTGAAATTCTTCTTACATCTCCAGGAAATCAAGACATTGTTTTCTACAAGGAATGGACTTTAAGTGGTCTATTAATGTGTTACATGGTTGCTGTCGTTCCCCTCTATTGTTCCGAAGTGGATTATGGGGATTTGGGAAGCACTTTGAATTGCCACTTAATTCTGTTTTGTTTTTTTCCCTGTTATATTTCTGCTTAGAAACAAATAATGTATAATTTGACTATTACTGATGTCATAAAATAAATTAATTTAGTTTAAGACTGAATAGTAAATCAGACTGCTTTTATATCCTGGAACAAAAGGCTTTTTAGAAATTTGAAATTGCCCTTTTACTCATTTTCCAGTATTCTGAACCCCCTCGTTTATTCCCCCTGAAATTTCCCATGCAATTAAATTAAAATTGAGAGAAAAATAGTCTCTCTTTCACAGAAAGTGTTTTCAGGATAATTTTTCAAATCCCATAGCCCCACATCTTACTGGAATGTTCTCAGCTGTTGCTTCTCTGTATGCTAGTCTCAGTCACTATTTTTATTTTTTCAACTGCTCTGTTCATGTCATGACATTGTGCCTTCTGAGGTGTTTAGGTTAACATACTTCTGACAAATGAAATGAATATAAAATGTGTTCACTATAGTGGATAACTGACAATTGTAAGTTGAATGACTTAGTTGGTGTCTTAATCTTATTGGCCTCTTTGTTATTGATCTGCTGCTTAATTGTAACCATTCCTTACCCATAAACCTTGCAGTTCACTAATTCTTTTGATTATTCATTCAGCGAGAATTCGAATTCGTTATTCTTACTGTGTGTTGGACACTATTCCAGACAAGGAACAAAACAGATAAATACCTGACCTATCCTATGTGTGAGAGGGAGGAAAAAAACAATCAAAAAACAAAGAAGATATATAATATCAGATGCTGTAAAGAAAACTAAAGAAGGGCAGGAGGATAGACAATGGAAGGAGAGGTCAAGGAAGTCTTCTCAGAAGGGGTGGCATTTGAGCAGAGACCTGCATGGAGTGAGACAGCAGCCATACTTCTATCAGGTGGAAGAATATTCTAGGTAGATGTAATAATTAGAGCCAAGCTCTGAGGAAACGGTAGTTTTATCAGAGGATTGGGATCCATCTTTATCACTTCCATGTAACACTGCACCCAAGGATGAGCATGAGATGGGGATGAACATGAACAGAAGAGGCTAGAGAGAAAATATCCACTTGGCAGGGGGCCAGTTAGGTGGCAAAGGGGAATGGTAAAAGCATCTTTGCCTAAGATAAAAAAAAAGTTGTGGGGAAATAGAATCCAGAAAGTTCTTTCTTCTTTACTGAAAAATTTAAATTTAGTTGATTGCCTAAAATTAGCAATCACATTGGCATCACCAGAATTGCCATTTAAAAATTATATGTCATAGAAGACTGAATCCAAATAGCCAACACATATATAAAAAAATAAAAAGTTGCTCAAATTTGTGAGTAGTCAAGGAAATGAAAACAGTTAGAGGGACTGATGTTTTGTTTGACCTGGACTGGGACTTTTCCACAACCCAAATAGTGACTGAAAGCTGTGGGATTGCCTTAGGGGTTACCAAGGGGAGGGCATTTTATAGTGTTTGAAAACAGCAATAGGAGGGGAGAAAACAAGTCTGCTTCCTAATTGCATCTATCGAATTTAACTGGATGGGGCTGGATGGTTAGCTCAGAGAGTGGTGCTGAGAAATTCAACCTATTTTTTTTCTTCTCTCTCCTTTTTTCTTCTCTCTCCTCACCACAATCAGGTTTATAAGATCACATGATCAAGGAGAAAAATATGACAGGATACTTATCAGATTGTTAATTTGAGTTACTGGGGCAGGAAGATGCTACAGAGGAAAGTGGAAAGGGGGAGGGAAGTCACCCGAAAAAAAGAAGAAAAATACTGCAATATCAGAAAGGCTGACTGCATGAATGCATTTTTGTATGTATGTAATATCTTTTCAGAGTAATTGACACTTACGAGAGATGTAAATTGTAGTGTGTGTTGGCTGTTGTTTGGAATATATAAGTTTAATGAAAGGAATTACTAGAGACACAGAAGAAGCAAATACAGAATGTAAACCTGTCATGTTCATATTTGTGCTTGCAGAACATAAACTAGAGTTGCAAAATAAAATATGCAGTTAACAATTGGACAGTAAATGTCCAGATACATAGAAAGAAATATCTGGGTGACATGTTAAATTTTTTTTTCATCTAGATTCAATTGTAATGAACAATACAAAAAATAAGGAGTCTGTAAATCAAACATTGGTCGCTTGCTGCATGTTTTGAGTGGCTCATATATTAGGAACTTAAAGGGTTCCTTGCCGTGCTTAGGTTGGTCCTAGCAAACAGCTATTTCAGAAAATGTTTTAACTGCAGCAACAACAACAACAACAAAAACCCCTATCCTGGCAGTAGTTTGTCTAATTTGTGCATCCCTTCCTGAATTTGTTAATATGTGAGCTCCGGTCTTGATTTTCAGGTCTGGTCTTTTATGGGTAGATCTAGGGAGAAGAGACAGAGAGAGGCTTGCCTTATGACTGATGGAGGAGGGAGAGCTGTACTCTTTCTAGAGTGTTTGGCCACCCTCTGCTGGTGCCCTTTTTGACTGAACCAAGAGGTTCTTTGTCTATGATGATTAATTTGGTGGCCTCAGTTGAGTTTTAAAGTAAAAGTTTGCATTTCTTTAACTTTCTAAATTGGAGTTGTTAAAAAAGACCCAGGAAAGGGTGAGACAGTAGCAAAATGATTTGGGTATTCACTGAAAAAAATTTTAAGCCACATTTAAATGATGCAAATGAAAACACAGATACACATAATTAGAATGAAAATGATTTCATTGTTTATGTTTGTCAGCAATAGTTATTTACAAATAACCCATATGAAAATGTAAAAAAAGCATATTACATCTTCACATGCCATCTGTATTAATTGAATAAAGCTTAGTGACATTATTTGCAAATCTGTAGTTAATTGTACATACACATTTTGTGCGATAAAAAAGAAATGTACATAATTTAAAATAAATTACATTACACAATTTACAAAGTAATATTAACAAAAAATTATTAGACAGCTGCCTTATTCAAACAAAATAAATATTCAGATAGTTAAATTAACAAAAAATACATTTAGGGGATTATAATTTATAGAAAGACAGATTGCAAATTCAATAGTTATATTTTACAATAACAGATACTGATCTCCTCAAATCTCTGTAATAGAAATGGGCAAGAAGGAATACCAGAGGGGGAATCTACATGTTTACTTTCTAAAAATAAACACAAATAGATTCCTGAAAAATAGTTGGGAAAAGTTCATTGAGGATTAAAAAGTAAGTAATCTAGAAACTATTACTTTAAAAAAAAACCCTACAAAACACAACATAAAACTGACACCCAATTATATTCTAAGTACAATAGAGATTTTTGACCACTGAAAACATGACTCCTACAAACTAAAACTCTTCATATACTGCCTGTTTTAAGATGTGGCTTGGTAGAAGCATGGAAAAATAAAGCTGTAAAATTAACTCTATTCATTTAGCATTTGTTTTATTCATTTAATAACGTAGACATAACCATTTTCAGTGTCTCTTCTAGATACAGAATTATCACATCACACTGAAAAACATCCTTTTTATAGAAGAATAACTGTTTGCTAGGCTCACACTCCAGATTCAGATACCTGAAATCCTGGCCATCTGAGGGTAGGACCAGGTGAGATGGTTATTACCTGAACAGGCAGATGGTGTGGTTCTCACATCTAAATTACACATAGGAAAGATCAATCACACCCTGACAAGAGGCCTCACAGATTTGTTTCTGGACTGCTGTCCTTTCAACAGCCTTGATCTTAGAGGGGAAATAGAACAAGAAACACATTTAAGTTTGGTAATACTTTTATAAATAATGAGAGCCCAGATCATCTGGGAAGCATGGTTGTTGCAAATCTATTCAGATACCACGTTAGCCTAAGAATGGGCTCTCCTTCTGTACAGTATTGAAGGTATAGGCCTCCCTCATGGCTTTGAAAGGTGGGAAGTAAACAAAGAAACAAGAGGGAAGGAAGAGGACTAGGAGGATACCGGGCAAGACTAAAGCAGGTGCACCAATAGGTATTTTTGCAGAAAAGGTCTTTTTTTTTTTTTTTTTTACATGCCTTCTACATCTTTTCTTTCCCTTTTATTCATTTCTTTGACCAGTGCATTCTGCTTAAATTACTGTGAATTTCTGTTCACACTTTAATTCCAATATGAAGGGGATATAGGTATTGTCCTCCTTTTCTTATTAAAAATTTGGGCATGGGTAGTGCAAGGTGGTTGTAAGGGAAGTAGACAAGATTAGCTGTTGATAAGAGAGCAGGGTAGAGAGAGAGACCAGGCAGAGAAAATCATCATAAAGGACCAAGGATACAGGGAGTTGGAGGAAGTCAATAACCGTGAGAGATGCTACTTGCTTCCTATAAGAAGTAAGAAGTGACTTTATCTTGAAATGTCCAGGAACGTAACAGAAGCTGATTAAGCCACAGTGACCATGGCCAGCCAAGTCAGGGAGGAATAGGGAAAAACCAAACTCCTACAAGCATGGCCTAAGACACATTACTTATGGAGAAATACTAACCACATTTAAAAATAAATCCAGAATAAAGGGCACTGCGTTTAAGTGCTATCTTTACTTGTTAAGCATTTTGTCCTTTTGAATGTCTTAGGAACCTAAATATACAAAAGCCATTATTAATTTTTTGTACAGTGCGTAGCAGTGTCTTACTTGTTATAATTCAATAAATATTTGTCTTGCTATAAGTAATTTGTGCTTTGTTTTAAATAATTAAAAACATGCTTTTATGCACCCCTTTTCAATTAGCTTATACTACACTGTAGTGTCCTCAAAAAGACTTTGAAATGAGGATTATTGTCAAAATATTGAATCGGCATTGATGAATAAGCAAGTCAGCTCCTTTCAAGAGAGACCAGTTATGCCCCTTCTATGTTGTTTCCACCAAAACAGTCCAACAAAATCATATAACACTGTGTCAATATTTTTCTTGTCTTTCCTTTTTTTTTCTTTTAAACCAAGCAGAACTTCATACTTATAGAACAGTAGTTCTACATCTTTGTGAGCTCATAGACCATTTTGGTAAGGCAAAAGTGTCAAGAGACAGACAAGTTCCTACTACTATTTCCCTCCTGAATTCTAAAAACGAACAGGAGGAATAAGGTTCTAATGAAATTCCAGTACAGTATTTAATTCATTATTGACTCATGTTAGGAACAAAAATAAGGCCTTTTTCAGGTTAGAAACATAAATACAGTAACTTCCCATTTGTCCAAAATAGCCAGATAGCTACATTCCCTTCTTTCCACCTTTCTAACAAGAGGCCATCCAGTATTGATTTATCCTAACAATCGACTTCCAATACGTTCTCCTGTGTTAGGTCACATTCAACCTAATCTTGTCTCTATATATGGTGTAAAATGTAATCAATTTATGAATAAAAACATCTTGTATTCTTATGAGATTTTATAATTTTTGATTATAGTTTAATTCTTACTATATAGGTAGGATGATACTAATTTGTCTTCTGAATTAATGACATTTTACAATATCTTAAGTACAGTTTTAGTAGAATAACATATTCTGTTCTCCACTTCAAAATTTTTAGGGGTTGCACACATTCCATAAGACTGTTAGCTGAAAGTAACTGCAATAGATTCTTTCTCAACCATTTTAGACAAATGGAGTTTACTTTATTCGGTGAGATCAACTTGAGGATTATCTGGAAGACCCCTGAGTATATACATTGATGATCACAGTTTTAGAGTAACAATATTATTTTTGTCTTTCTCTTCAGTAAAACAGATGAAATGGATTTTGTTTTTATGGTTTTCCTTATTTAAATCCTTGTTTTAAAGTAAAATTCTCATCGTCCTGACTACCTGTTCTCTTTGAAATGATTTACTTTGCCTAATATAGTGAATACTGAATAAGGAATTAGAGTTTACTGCATTTAGTTCTCATTGAAATACATAAAAAATCTTTTCACTTTGGGGACTATGACATCCTTAATCTTTGCAAATTCACTAATGAACAGTAGGGGGAGTTCAAACTGCAGTATGAAGGCAAAATACCTTATAATCCAAACCACTTTTCAGCAACACAGCTATGCTTAAAATAAAATAACTTGTTATGCTATTTTTAAAAGACCTGAAAACCTAAGGCCCTCCCCTTTCCCAAAGGTTGTCGCAATAAACGTGGCCTTAAAAATGATATTGCTTTTCAATGGCACCTTTTGAATTTTCTTTTCATATGAAAAAAGTCTGCTAATTTAGATATTGTTCCACTGTGTCATTCCCAAGGCTACATCTGTGAAAAATATAGCTTCTCCCAATACAATGGTAAGTTTAATGGCTTGTAAATTTTCACCTTTGAAATTAAACACTGACCACAGTCAGAGGATAAATGAATAAAAACTAAAGAGGACATAAGAGAGTTAGCATTAAAAAAAAAAAAAAAAAATCTAGACCAGGGGTCAGCAAACTAGAACTTGCAAGTATGGCCTGCTGGCTGTTTCTCCAAAGAAAGTTTTATTGGAAAACAGCCATGTTTGTTCTTTTACCTTTTGCATATGTCTATAGCTGTAGTGGCATAGTGGCTGAGTTGAGAAATTGCAACATGGAGCTGGCTAAAAATATTTAATATCTGGTCCTTTACAGAAAAAGCTTGCCACTCTTGGTCTAGATATTTAATAAAGCCCTAGATAAGATATTTATTCTTTTCTTTTCAAAATTTTAGTTTTTGAAATAATACCTTACAAAGTCTGCTTCTAATTTTAGCAGTGAGAAAGACAAGACTATGGATTTTGAAATGCTGCCTGCAAGACAGACATCCAATTTGAAACTGGGAAAACAAATCGAGGAGAAAGAAAAATCAACGCATAATTTGGATTGCTATTAGTTACAAAAATCATTGATACATTATTTTCTCCATCTGCTCGAAATTAAAAAGACAACCAGTTCCTTTTTTTCTTTTCTTTTCTTTTTTTAACAAAGATAACAAATATAAAAATCTAGTCATAAACAGCCTTCAAAGAACAATTACAAACCAACTAGAGGGATCCACCTTTGGCGGGTTAATGGGTTAGGGACTTGGACACTTAAATTACCACCATGTTGTCGATTTCACAATGGCTGCAGTGATAAGGAAGAGTATGTACAGCAGGTGTAACAGCTGATTCCATCCTGTCACCATCCAAACTGAACTTTACTCTCTTCAGGATACAAGAACTTGCAAATGTCTCCGTGACACTCTCGGCACAGGTGTCTTCATCCCATATGAAAAGAGGCAGTTTCTATGGCAATATTGGTTAAGTGCCTATCATGCTGCACTAATATAGTGCAAAAATGTGCCTTCCATATAGCAAAAAAGATACAGGCAACCAGTTTGAAAATTAGGGAAAGTAGAAATGTACTGTATTAACACAAGCAAATTAGTTTTCCAGACAATAACCACTATAAAATACTGAACTTCAGGACTCTTTCTTCTAAGATACTAGTACATGTCCAGCATTCATACTTTGGAGAGAGACAAGAATGAAGTCTTATAAAAGAGTCTTTGTCTCTGAAATGCAGGTCAATAAAAGCTACCATCAACCTTCAAAATACTGAATTTATCCAATGGATTTTCTGCTCAGCTTAGAGTTTATCTCTTATTCACTGTTAAAATTATTTATTAACAGGTACATAATCTGACATAATCATGTGTATCATTCAATTGAGTATATGTGTTGTTATGCTTGACTATAGTATTGTGGAGATCTTGGTATAAACTCTTCATGCTTGAAAGCTTTATGGGTTTAACACTGCAGTAGTCAGTCTTGCAACAGGCATCCTAACTGGCCAATTCCACCACTATTTTCTAGAGATGAAAGTGGTTTTTCAGTTGGTAGATTTCAGAAAACATGACATAAACCTCTCAGAATGCAGCATGTGTTCAACTAAATTTCCTAAATTCTCAGGGTTAATGGTCTATATGTAAGTGGTACAGTCTTGAATATCCCCAGTGGCAGTATGATTTTCACTTTTATCTTTATGATGCTCTTTTAAAAAGTTAAAATGAATTTTAATCCACACAGTCTGGATACTTGTGTTGTGGCCTATGGATATTGATTACAAAGTTAGAAAGCCAAAACTGGTTATTGCGAGGAATCATTATATGTTACATGTCTGCATCCCCATCATAGGCTAAGGTTAAAGGTTTCAGTCGGTTGTTTTGCCTTCTCTGGGGTTTCTTTGGCTTTTTGCTGTAAAAAAAAATCATTAAAATTAGGGGAAAGAAAATCAGTCTTCAATTGTAAATGTTATTGTTTTAAATTAAAGAAAAAAAGGCAAAACAAATTGATAGACCTAAACTGCTTAATTGCCTACATTGCCTAAATTCAGCCTTAGAATTTGATTTTCTGGTGTCTCTGAATTTCATAGTTTTATGCTTTGAATAAACTTTAAATAAACTTGAAGTATTTTACTATCCTATAAAAGATGAATTACCCAAGTGGAATTCCTTTAGTACTAATAAGAGAAGTAATGTTATAGTATAATTATTTCTATTTAGCCAGAAATCTTTACAAATAATCCATGATTTACAAATAATACATATTTTAAAAGATAGCTGAATAAAATTAGGTGTTATCATAATCCATTATCTCCTCCAGTAGTAATTCAATATAAAAATCTACAGTTCACCATGGTCTGTACAAAGCAACATTCTCTTGCACACTTACAAAAGAACATACTTGAGAAGATGACCTCGAACAGTCCTGGCTCATCTTTAGAAACTAAATGACAGATTTGGTAGTTTTTAGGCCATCTAAGACTAAAACTATGTTTATTTAAAACTTTATGTGAACACTAAATAAATGCAGAATGCTTATTTGAGATATTAGTTTTCTGTTCCTTTGTTATGGTTTTCTCTGAAAGAGAGACATTATGTAACTCCTTAGATTTTGAAATATTTAAACACTCACCAAGCAAGATAAATCATGGAGACAATAAAGATGAGTAACACAAATGCCCCGGCTGCTACACCATAAACCCAGGTCTTCAGTCTCCCATCTAAGAAGAGTCAATATTAATTATTAATTTAGATTAGTCTAGTATATATGTGACAGTCTTTAACTATGAACTATGACCAGTTACCTATGACCAATTCAAAACTCCAAATGAATTATTGCTTCAGCATAGTTAATGATTACTGGGAAGCTGCTATTATAAGGTAGATGCTGCTTCATTATAGATAAATTATCAATGAAAATTGAACTGAAAAGTAATATTGTTTGAGTTCAGATTTCAAGTGTAGATGTCTAAATTTTTGCTGCTTCTTATCTGAATTTTACTTCAAATTCAATGTGTGTGATGCTATATAAACATTCTTCCGATTTTCAATCTATTTTGAGAATGGCAATTATAAGATGAAAAATAATGCAGTTTTAAGATTGTCCCACAACTTAGAGTTGATTCAGACAGGCATCTAAATACAGACTTAGTCATTTTAATAAATTTGTTCCAGATGAAATGAAGGTGGATATACTTAACATTTTTTGGAATTAATAATCTTTTATCTAGTCTACACTTAAGTGTGTGCTTTAATATTGGTTTGACAATATCATCTGCAAAAATAATCAGTTTGATTAACATGTGAAAGGATCTCTAAATGACTTTTTTTTCCCATACATTTTCTATTATGTGGAATCAGACATGACAGGAAATTTTCTACTTTGGTTTCCTGGTCTCATTCTCTTTGAACTTCTCAGTTTTATGTTCTGAATAGTCTTCAAGCACAAGATGCTATTAATGACATTGCCTAACTTAATTTGATCCTCACATCAACATATATTTTCTGTTGCATACATACAATTAAATATATGATATTAGTGTTAAAATTACAGATTGGGCAAAAGTGAACCCACAGAGACTCTGGTTTATTTAATATTTGAAAGGCATCAAAAGTGAATCAGTACTGTGGAATTTTTTTTTGTCTGGAGCTGGATCAATTTAGGGGCTCATTTGCTGGAAATAACTCAGTTAATATGTAAATATCCTTTCTTTTTAATCTAAATTTCTTTTAAAAATTTGAGCTCAGTTTAGAATCAAAAGAGTTGTTCCACTATTGGGTTTCTCTGCCCTGAGAGTTCTTCAGCAAATATTACTTGGGTTTTTCAAAAACAAAGAATATCTAAGTGTTATTTTTCAGAGCATGTACCTTTTTAATATATTAAAATTTTCACTTTTGGAAAACTGTATATTAAAGATAATGACAATAGTATTAATCTCCTTAAAAAACTTGTTTTGATGTGAGGATATCTGTCTGAATTCTTGGTCAAGGTCAAGATTGCTAATGGCCATTTGCTGGTCCACTGTCTTTAGTACTGAGAGAAGAGTTTTCCCATGCTTACACAAACAAGTCAGCTATGCAAAATAAATCGCATTTTCGCTAAAAACCTAATCAAGGCAGGGATAATGTGGTTGAAAGCTAGTAACCCAAATATTTAAAATACCTTAAAAAATTCAATACTGATTCTCCAATAAGAGAAATTAGAAAAATAGCGATGTGCTAGCTGTGAAAATTCCTTCTTTCCTTTCTCATTTCTAATGGAATTATGAAGCAGGTTATGCCAGGCTCTGCCGGGGAATTTCCTTTGGTCATGAACTAGTAATTTCTCCAGGGTGTGAGAAAAAGCGGCATGATCTTAGATGCTACAGAGCCCTTATAACACATTTTCAAATACCAGGTTAGTTCTAGGGATGAGTGTGTGATTAAATCCAACTGGGGAGAGAAAGTGTGCAGAGCAGAGAACAGCATTTCATCATGCCTCTGAGCTTGTGCCTGTATTGGCTACAAGTCCATTACTACATACTTTAAGAGCTGTCTGTTTAATATGCAAAAGGTCTGGTCGGTCTCCAAGTTTGAATCATCCCATCCGGAAGGGAAGGCTCCATCCCTGCTTTGTGTATCTGGTACTAGTACAGATTCTGAATATTTAAGTACGCTAACTCTGAGGGCTGAAATAAATTGGTCTGTCTACCAAGTGGCCCCTGGCACAGGACTGCATTACTCATGTTCTTATTTAATGTCCAAACAATTACCATTCTTGTGGTCCAACTAAAAATTCTAGAATGTCTTTATAGTCTTATTTGTCCCAGTTCTGAACAACAACACACTTTTTTCCTAATTTATATTTTCATTGTTTGATTTCTTTGTCCAATGTGAAATTAATTTATAATTGTAAATTTGACTGGGATTGAAATAAATAATATTTGATCCTAAAATTCTTCTCAGAAGAAAGTAATTTCATTTCTCTGAACTTTGAGCATGAGTGCTTTTTTCATAATAATAATAAAAAAATGTAAGAATAGATGGCAATATCAGAATAAAGGCATGTAGATGAAATAGTAAATAGCACATATGAAAATGCTTGCTCATTTAAAAAAAAAAAATCCTCTGGCTAAATGTATAAGTAAAGAATTCTGCATCGACACTGGCTAGATACTTCACCTGGCCCAAATGGCTGTAGAAACCAGGTCCTTCCCCGTCCTGCTGGGTTACTGGAGGGTTGGGTTGGATGTACTGCCCGACTGGTTTTCACATCTCCTCTTTTGTCCTCCATGGTGGGTATCATCACCACAGGGATAAGTGTGCACTGCTCAAGTGTACTGTTAGAAGACATGACTTCAGTGTACCCTTCTTCACAATGGCATGTTTTCACCTGCAGGAGAAAAGATTTACACTAGGCATGCAAGCTAATCTTTGAAAGCATAACAGACCTGAACTGAAGAGAAGGCTTTAAACAAGGACTGTTTGGAGAATTTACTCCATGTATTCTCTGTCTTAACTACATAAAAAAAGTGTAGTTTTTGTATTATATACAGATGTATTATAAAAGCAAAAGCACGTGCATTCAGAATTGTTTATATTGGGCCGGCCCGGTGGCGCACTGCTACAGTGCACCGCTTGGGAGCGCGGGAGGGTTCGGATCCCACATACAGACCGGTTCCCGCTCACTGGCTGAGCGAGGTGCGGGTGCAACACTGAGGGTTGCGATCCCGTTGCCGGTCCCGGTCCGGTATGGGCGCGACACTGAGGGTTGCGATCCCGTTGCCGGTCCCGGTCCGGTATGGGCGCGACACTGAGGGTTGCGATCCCGTTGCCGGTCCCGGTCCGGTATGGGCGCGACACTGAGGGTTGCGATCCCGTTGCCGGTCCCGGTCCGGTATGGGCGCGACACTGAGGGTTGCGATCCCGTTGCCGGTCCCGGTCCGGTATGGGCGCGACACTGAGGGTTGCGATCCCGTTGCCGGTCCCGGTCCGGTATGGGCGCGACACTGAGGGTTGCGATCCATTGCCGGACACGAAAAAAAAAAAAAGACAAAAAGAAAAAAAAAAAAAAGAATTGTTTATATTATAAAAGAAGGCTAAAAATAGTATTTTTATGCCTCAAGACATGCTTTTTGGTGGGGGGTATGGCTTGCACAAGAGACAGTGGGGTGACAAATGAAGCTGGTTTGCCTGCTCTAATAATTTTGCACATACCTCGCTACAGTATGAGTGGGGTTGACTACACGGTGGGTTACAAGACCTGTCAGCATCGGGTTGGCTCACCACCAAGCAGCCCCCTGCAGAACAGAAAATCATATTTTGAAAATAGCACCTCTTGCTATCATAAAAATACACTGTTGTTATAGACTTGTCTTTGACTCCTGAACCACTCTGAGAATCCCACAGATTTTTCTGTTGGTGGTTGACTGTGAAATATTTGATTAACCTTGACCAACTTATTAAGCAACTTGAGGCTTTTCTTACCGAGGGAAGACAACACAGTGCCTGGTACTTAGTAGGTGTTCAGTAAGCATTTGTCAAAAGAGTGATTTTATAGCTGCTATTTAAAAAATACTAAATGCATACAACCTATTTCTGGCAGTAGTTCTTGAAGCCAAGTCCAGCAATTGAAAAGCAGATTTAATTTTCGTTTAAAGTTAAAATTCTTTCTTGGCTATTCAAAACAATAGTTTTCATGTCCCTTGAGAGAACTCTTTAATTTATGTGACTACCACAGAAATGTATTTTTTTATAACGCATATTTCTTTTTGAGAAAATCACTATTCCTGCTAATTCAGGATAATTTGGGGGGTATAGGGAAGAAAAATGTAGCTACTAAGTTGTTTGCACTATTGTTTCAACTTGATTTTATAGCTATTTATCCCTCTTCATTTTCGGGTATAGTATCAACTATGCCTAAGTTGTTGTCAATGAAGTTTTAAGGTGGGAATGGATGTCATAAGAAACAATATTGGTGATGTGAAAGAAACTCATATTTTCAAACTAGTGATTTTTGCAAAGCCAAGTTTTGTCTTTGTTTATGGTACTGATGATCTTCTAGAATTTAATCTAAGGTGCCTATTAATTCTTTGTTTTATTGCAAGGCAACTACAGTTAAGACATGTATTTTGAAGTTATTATCATTAAACATATGAAGAAGAAAGAAAGCAGTATCTTGAGTTTCTTATACGGACAATTCATAAATTAAAGCAATTGATCAAGGTAGGTAATATACTTTACATGTGTTTTTATTTCTCATAAAGAATCTCACCTCTCCTAAAAGATGAAAGAAGAACACATACAGAGTTTATCACAAATCATTTACACATTGGCTTTTTGGTACCAAACGATATTAGAAAGAAATAAATACATTGGACATTTTACCATATTGAAAAGAAATTTAAAAACATAATTTCTATAGGTAAGTCTTTTAAAGTTTGACTTACCTTTGCATTGGGAAATAGCACCAATTGCAGTGAGAAAAGAGCTTTTAACATGTAGAATAAAAGGCAGACAAATATTATTTGCATCCACATTTGGAAAAAAAAAATGCAAACTTATAGGACCCTTTGGGGAAGCTGTTAAATTCCCTCTGAATAGTTTAAAGAAGAATGTGGACATTCGTTTCCAATGTCTGAGTTGAATGGATAACATCTATAATATCTTCTGGTTCAGAAAACTTAGGCCTCTCTGTCAAGGGCTCTTTTTACCTCATATCTCTTAGAGTGGGATGGTTAGGGTAGGTTTATCTCCCCAAAAAATAATACTGTGAGAGAGCAAAGGATTTCCTCGTAGGAGTCTTTGTATGTATATGTCCACTGGGGGATGCTGTTATCAAGGATTTCTACTTTCTCATGTTTAAAATCATATCTTCACAAAAATACAATTTGACATCCTGTTCCAGCCTTCATAGGGAGGAAATAAGTAATTAGGTTTCAATAAATCCAGGTAAGTTAAAATTCAATATTAAAACTGATACTTTTCAAAAAGCATATTGATCCCTGCTCCTGTTAGAGTACTCTGTATATTAAAGTTAAATTTATAAATGGACATTACTTAGAGGCATCCAAATGCACATTACTTTTTCGTCCCACCGGAAGATCAAAACAACAGCAGAAGTCAGCAGGGGAGCTAACGGTCAATACTCCTGCAGCCATTATGCTATGGAGATTTCTGTATATTAGATCTATAAAAATCTGTTTAAGAATAGCATTAGATTTGGGGGTCATGAGGTTGAGGCTCTGGTTCTGATTTTCATTTCTCTTTAGGAAACTTGCAGGGTCTTTGGTACATATCTGGAGCCAATTTCTTCCCCTTCAAGGGTCCTTAGGCTCCGTCACATTTATAGGACTCAGATAAAGAATCTTTTAGTAACTGCAGATTACAGTAGTTCTTTGGAAGTATATTTGGGTCAAAGTATAATCAAAACAATTTCTTCCTCTGGATTTCTTCTTCAGATGCATAATGATTTGGGAGTTGAGGCACAGTAAGTGAGGTGCTTCATATGCTGTGGGCTTGAGATTTACCAATGGGTCTTTCCTATTAATTAATAAAAAATTCTAAATCATAGATTTCTGAATTCAAGCAAGATATCTGATTTGTATAATCATACTCCCTTGGTGATATTTTTGGTCTGTATTTGTATTTACCTTCATGGTATAGATGCAGAAACAGTCAATAAACATTGTTTTTTTTAAACGAATGCATTATTAATACATATAATTTCTAGGAAAAACAATCTGTAAATTATTTACTTATAATAATAATTTTTTAGAGTTAGACATCATTTTAATTAAATAAGTTCTAGCAGCAATTTCTAAAAGGGCTAGCTGAGGAAAAACTTGAAACATTACAAAATAAAATAATTTATGATTGGTTACCAGACATGAATGAAGCTCAGGTGTCTTGAACCAAGTGCTAAATGCTGAAAGAGCATCTTTGTTTCTTTCATTATATTCTTTAACCAACTTACATGTGTGTTACAGCAAGACTTTCAAACAACAAAGAGAAATTGGAGATTTACCTGTTACATTCACACCATCTGACCTTTGACACCAGACTGTTCGGGAAGAGCCCTTCCAAGCACTGGCCATCCACTTATACTCATAACACTGCCCATCTGCAGAATCACAACAAACGTTAACAGAGGCACTCTGTTGCCCAAAAGGACAATCATGGGGATAGAGTATTAATAAAATATTTATGAACAATTGAAAAGTGTTAAGAAGTCTATTGCTGATGATTCAAATGTCTATTTATTGTCCCAAAGTTGTCATGCAAATGTTATAAAATTGCAGGTATATACCTAAGTTAATTTTCCATGTCTGCTGTCATATTTTCTGGTGGGAACCTGTGTTTTTAATTGAATTTTATGCTTTTTAAAGAGCATAATGAAATATCAAACATACATACAGGTATGGAGAATAACTAAAAAATATATTAAATTATCCATCATGCAATTTTAACAAATACTACCATTTATCCATATTTGTTTTCATTTTTATTTGCTTGTTGATGAAGAAAACATAAAAGATAAACAATATTTCACTATATTCCTTCCTGATCTGAACTCCCTCCCTATCTGTCCAGCAATACATACAAATCTGATGTAGATGTATGACTTCCTTTGCCATGCTTTTAATTCTTTTATTATGTACCTGTATATGTATATATACAAATACTATGTATACGTAAATAATATATGGAAGTTTTTAAATGTATCATATTCTATGTGTCATTCTGAAACTTAATAGTCAATGTTACATATGAAACTTTTTCATGTGAATTTTTATGTAAATATAATCAACTTATATTAACTGCTAAATATAATTCCATTATACTAAATATCACAATTTATTTAGCTATTTCCTTGATTAGGTTGTTTTTAATTTTTGCTCTTAAAACAATGGTGGTCAACCTCACGCAAGTCTCTTGGTGCTTCTTTAAGTTAACTATCTACAAGAGAAATTTCTGGTTATCACTATTTAGATAGCTGAAACTTTACTAAATATTTCTCATTTTTTTTTTTCTCCAAAAGGAGACAATTTACTCACCCACCAGAAGTGGATAAGGATTACCACTGCTCCAAACACTTGTGAAAGTTTATAATAGCCAGATTTAAACTTTTTGTCAGTCTTGTGGGTCTAGAAAGTTTTTTCCTTTTATTTATTTATGTCTTTTGTCTTTTTCCGTGTCCGGCAACGGATCGCAACCCTCAGTGTTGACCCCGTACCGGACCGGGGACCGGCAACGGGATTGCAACTCTCGGTGCCGCTCCCGCGCCTCGCTCAGCCAGTGAGCAGGAACCGGTCTGTATGTGGGATCCGAACCCTCGGGCGGGAGCGCCGCCGCGCTTCCCAAGCGGCGCACTATCCAGTGCGCCACCGGGCCGGCCCGAGTTTTTTCCTTTTAAATTGAAGTTTTTTGATTATTAAAACTATTAAACAGTAACAAAGATGTTTTGAAGCCTTTGGATTTTTCTCTTACGTAAATTGCTTATTTCCTGGCTATTTTTTTCCTACTGACATCTATACCTTTTCTCATTGAATAGTGGGAATTCTTTATTTTATAATAGTGATTCTCAAAGCATGGTTCAGGGTCCTTGGAGGTATAAGTGTGAGGATTTCCCCTTTTCAACTATGTAGCTGTGTGAATAAGGCTGGCTTTTCTTCATGTACATAAACTAAAATAAGATTGCAATAGATTGAATGCAGAAGTGATGACAGAATTCAGCTGTCTTCAAGTCAGGCTTTACAGAGATTTGCAAAAATCTAAAGCAAGATCACTCTTTTATTAATTTATTTTTGTTATGGAAAACGGTTATTTTTCAGAAAATATGCTATATATGATAACGTACAATTGGTTTATGACTGTTATTTTAAATAAATTAATAAACATTAAAAAACTATCAGTTTTCATCTTTAAAATGATAAATTTCCATGTATATACCTCACAAAAGAAAAGCTTTTTGGGGTCCTCAACAATTTTAAGTCTAAAATTGTTTTGGACAAAAATGTTTTAGATTTGCTATTCTAGACACTAATTCTTTGAAATTAATTGACTTCACAAATATCTTTTGTAAGTCTGTGGCTGGTCCTGTAACCTTGTTTATGATGTATTGTACTGTGTAGAAGATTTACATTTTAATTAAAATTTTTTCTCTACTTTTGTTTGTGCTTTTGGTGTTGTATTTAGGAAATCCTTCCTTACCTTGAGTTCTTAAAAATATTCTCATATTTTCTATAAGCGTTTTACAGTTTTGCTCTTTATTTCAGGTCTATAATTTATCTGGAATGTAGTTTTATATATTATGTAAGCTAAAGACACTTTTAAAAACTTCATATGGATAACAAATTGTAGCAACATTATTCATCTCCCCACTCATTTCCCCACTGACTTTCACTCTGCCTCTTACCTCTATATGAGAATTTGTACCTCAGATTCTCTATTCTGTTCCATTAGTCTAATTGCTTTATTGTTGACCAATCACTATTTTTAATTATTAGTGCTTCTGAGTAAGTCTTTATATAAAGCCATGTAAGTCCCTTGAATTTTTCTCCCATTTTTCCTTCTTGAAAACATTCTGGGGTCTTCATGGTCTTTAGATCAAATTAATTTTAGGATCAATTTCTCAGATTACACTAATAACCTGTTCAAATTGCACGAAATTTATAGGTATATTTATGTAAAATTGACGTATTTTAACATTGAGACTTTTTATTCATGAACATGGTCTATTTTACCAATGTTTTAATTCTTTCTTTATGTGTTCCAATAGGATTTCATAATTTTTTCCATACCTATATTACATTGTTTTTATTAGACTTGTTATAGCTTTATTTCTATTGTTAATGCAATTTTTTCTAATTAAATTTTATTACTGGGTATTGCTGCTAAAAGAAAGACAGTATTTTGTGTATTGGTTTTCATCAGCACCGCACTCTACCGAGTGAGCCACAGGCCGGCCCTATGTGTATTGGTTTTTAAACTGTACAATGCTCCTGAACTCTTTTCCTATGTCCAAATACTTGTCTATAAATTCTCTTGAATTTTTTACATGTGAAAATCATATGAGAATGTTAATTTTATTTTTTCATTTTCAATTATTAAATTGAATATTTATATTCTTCTAGTTATGCTTTGACTGGGACCTCCATTAGTAGGGTGGAAAGAAGTGGCAATAATGGGCCACTTCTTTTGTTTTGTTATTGATTGCAAGGGAATGCTTCTAATCTTTCCCATATATTGTGATGTTTGTTGTAAGTTTTGGTGAATATCATTTATTGGGTGAAGGGATTTTCTTCTAGCTCAAGTATGGTCTGCAAGTTTTTATTGTGAATGAGGATCAAATTCTATAAACACCTTTTTTCAGATGTATTAAAAATTATATTCTTTTTTCTCCTGTTAATGTGATAAATTATATTAATAGATTTTTTTAATATTTAAGCATCTTTGTATTTCTAGAACTAATTAAACTTAGTCATAATATTAATTATCTATTAAATACATTATTGATTTGTTTAGCTAATATTTTAGTTTTTATGAATTTGGCATTTATTTTCATAGGTGACTTTATTTTTATTGACTGATTTTACTGTCAAGGTTATACTAACAGAGGAATTGGAAAGATTTTTCTCACTTTTTCCCCATTCAACTTTGTTTTATTTTCTTAGCATTTCACATAAATAGAAGTTGTCTGCTTTTCTGCATTTTAATAAACTCTATTTTATTTGTGGTAGTTCCAGCTTTGCTTTGTTTTTCTTCATTGATTTTACCACGAGGTGGTCTATTTTCTCAGTTTGCTCAAAAAACAAGCTATTGGTTTTGTTGATTATCTCTTGTTCTTTGTTTTCTGTCTCACTGAATTTGTGAGACATATTGGTCACACTCTATTTCCCTTTTACTTTTTAAAAGAAATTTCTTGAGTTGAAAGCTTAGCTCATTGTTAAGTTTTCTCCCTTCTATATAAGCATTCAAAGCTTTAAGTTATTTTCTAATTACTCCTTTGCTGAATCCCATATAATGTTTGATATGTAATGTATAGAGTGTGGTTTTCAGGTTTTATTTCTGTATGGGCATGGGGGATTTCTTTTATAATTATGTTATTGGTTTCTAATTTTGTTTCATTATCATTTCGGGGTGAATAATTCTCTTTCCTGCCTTGGGAGTTATTTCATTTATTGCAACCTTTGACCTTTCTCTATTCTTTATCTACCTTGTCCTAGGCACATGGAATGTTTTATCTAGTTGATAAGTTTGAGAATATTAACTGAAAGGGGGGTAATTCTATCTGATTCTTGAGTTAAGTCATCTAGCCCATTTGGTCTTTATTCTAAATGTTCTCCTTCTCTAACATTTTAAGCTTTCTCTTCCAACTTTTTTGGGAAGAAAAATAATATTTTGCATCCTAGTTGCTCTTATATGTCATATTTCTTAATTATTTCAGAGCACAAGCAGGAATAACAGGGTTGTTTGTTGAGCTCGACATTCTTCATTAGATATCAATTCTTTTGTTTTCACTGAGACTTCCCTGGCATCCCCCAAACTATATTTTAATGCTCTTTGGTTCTTGTAAATGTCATGTATTGCCCATATTGAGTGAATCATTTTATATGTGTGTATACATACACACACATATAAACATACATGGTCTATATGTTCTATGTCAAATTTAGATTAAGATGGTTAATTCTTACCAAATAATTTGATTTATCAGTTTCTGAGAATATAGTAAAATCTATCATTTTGTTGTGGATTTGTAATTTTAAAAACAAATATATCATTAGACTTAAATTTTGTTAGACTCATTCACGATCATGATTGTCATAGTTACACAAATAACGTGCTCCTAATTATCTCAGCTTCTTTACATCATAAAACTGGGATGAATTTTTATAATATTTGACACCTAATGTATGAAGGGTGGCAGAATTTTTCTTTCTCTATGTCTTTAGAATTCAGAAGCACACCCTTAATTCAACTCTTGGCCTTACATGAGATCTTAGTAAATTTGCTTAACAGAAAATTCTTTATCTTGTGCTTTTTCTTTTTAACACAAAACTAATGAATTGTAGCACTCACCATCACATGATTTTGTTTCTAACATCTGCTCTGGGCACAGATGTTGATTTTCTAGTTCTTGTATAATCACAGCTCTGGATCGGACCTGTATTCCTCCAAAGCCTAGATCCTCACCGTTCACACAGGTCAGCTGACACAGGCTCCACGAAGACCAGTCCTTCAAATAACAGTCACCTGCAAAACACAGGTTTGTAGTT
This sequence comes from Galeopterus variegatus, assembly GCF_000696425.1. NCBI lineage: Eukaryota > Metazoa > Chordata > Mammalia > Dermoptera > Cynocephalidae > Galeopterus > Galeopterus variegatus. The sequence goes on from NW_007727914.1 coordinate 124,440, forward strand.
TACATCCATACCAGTAAACAGTGGCTTGACAGTCATTTTAATTCTAACGCTATTGGGTAATGTTTGTAGGTATGCTAGTTATACATATTATTTATAAGATTTAGATAAGCATTTAATATTTGCAAGTTTGTATGTAATTTTATAAGTTGGTATAAATATTGTTATTCTCTGAGTGGTTGTTACTGGTCTATGTGTTGCTTAATGATATCAAATATAAACTATGGCTTGAAGGAGCTTACTCGCACAGCTATGTAGTTAAAAGGGGAAATCCTCGCACATATTCTGAAAGAACGTCAAGATCTCCCGGGGTCGGTGATCCCATGCTTTGAGAATCATGGCTCTAGAATAAAGAATTTGCACAATTCACCTCCCTTTAAGAGTTAACAAATATTTTATTAAAACTTACCATCATTCTTGTCATTATCATAGTAAAGGGGTTTATTAAATACTTGGTAATACTAAAAAAAAAAACCTTAAATATGTATAGAGCTTCTCTTCTAGGTATTCATAATTTCAAAGGACCTTGAAGTCCAAGGCTGAGAAAGCTGGTATTTATTATTTATTATTTTATTCCTATTTCTTCCCAGAGGAGTGGAGATGAGACAGGCCATTGAGCAGCTCCAGTATTGGAAATAACACTTGCCATTTCCTTTGATCTACATCTTCAACCAACTTCCCCCTTTTTCAAGTATTTACTGAAGAACAATATACATGCAAAATGATCACATATCATAAATGCATAGATAGCTGAATTTTCACAATCTGATTATATATCCACATAATCAGCACTCAAACAAAGAAACAGAACATTCCCAGAATCTCAGTAACCTACCCCATATTATATATGAAGTCATACTATACGTACTTTTTTGTGTTTGGCTTCTTTCACTCATTTATATTTGTGAGATACATCATATATTTATGTAGTTCTCATTTGTTCATTCTTACAGCTATACTTTATCCCATTGTGTGACTATACTACAATTTAGATATCCATTGTACTATTGATGGATATGAGCCAAGTTGTAAACATTTTCTATTATGAATAATTCTGTCATGAACATTTTAGTACAAGTCTTTTGATGAACTTATATTTCTATTGAGTATACACCTAAGAGTGAAATTGTTGGGCCATGGTGTATCCATGTGTTCAACATCTTCAACCATTTTGAGAACAAGGAAGATTTAATAAAATACAATTTTCCATACTTTTCCATCCCTCAGGACTGACTTCTTGGTGACACTGTTCAGAGTATATGGTAAATTATGATAGACACAAGGGGTCTTATCACTTTAATTATTCCAGCCATACCACATGAATAACTCATATTGCCTTATGTTATGCCGAAGATGATTAACATAGCACAAAGTTGCCTGGAGATCTGATTAATAAAACAACTTCTTGTGCCATCATTAAGAAATCCTGGCAAGACATGATTTTATTAAATTGATTTTATTAAATTGGATCGTGTGTGAGATCTCAACTGAAATCAGGCCCGTTTTGGGGGCAGGTAATAAAATGGGAATTACTGAATCAGCAAAAGGTTATTATTGGCAGGTGTGGGAATGTCTAAGAAGCAATCCTTTGCATAGTTCTAGTGAGCCAGATTTCTTTTTATTTTAGTTTATTTTGATAAGAACATTTAACACGAGATCTGCCCTCAACAAATTTTTACGCATACAATACAGTATTGTACTATGTTACACAGCAAATCTGTAGAACTTACTCATCTTACAAAACTCAAACTTTATACCCTGCTCAGCTAAATAGGAGTTGCTATTCAAATTTTTTGTTTTTAAAAATAATCTTTATTTCTTAACCTGAAGTAAACAAAAATATCCATGTAAGCAAAGACCATTATGCCAGTTGACTATGCAAAATGAGAAATGCCTTCAAAGTCTAGCCAGTTCAAAGTATCAGGGGTTATTTTATTAACTGCTCTGTTTAATTTCATTCTGTTCATGTTAATAATAGACTATAGACTACCACTATTATCACCTCAAATAATTTATTTACTAAGGAATGATTAAATTGATGAGTGAATAAATGAGTAACACATGTTGTCAGGTTTTCTAACTTTTAGAGACCTGATCTCATTTTTCAATATTTTTGAAAATATGTTACCCACACTGGGCCTCCACACTTTAAAATTTTCTTAAATCATACCCTTTTATATAGAAAATATGTTTTGTACCCAACCATTTTTTTTTTTTTTTTGCTGAATCCTTATTTTCTATTTTTTTTTTTTTGAGATCTTATCCAAAAGAACACATTTCTTAAAGAGATGTATTTTTTCCTTATAATTTTAAGCAAATTGGGACAATAAACATTTTTCATTTGGGGGTAAAATATAGGTAATTTACTTCAATCTTGTTCATTTTCAATCCACTAATAAACCGTTACTCTCATATCTTTCTCAAGGATGGGTTTCCTAGCTTATTTTTACCTTAAATCTCTGCTGCAATTCTCTGTACCAAGTCCAAACTTCTAAATATTAACTTATCATTATCTGCCAATTATGTCTATACTATTTAATATACAACATTTCCTTTTCACATTTTACAGTATGCACACCTTGTGCCCAATATTGAATCTGAATAATATCTTCCAATATTTTCTTCCATAATATTATCTTCCAGTTGCAGGTAATTTGATTTTTTCTTTTTGGCATGCTTTGCTGATTCTCTATTTTTCTACATTTTACATTTTAACTATAATGTATCTAGCTGTGAATTTGTTGTTGATTCTATCCAGGACCCAGAGTAAGCTTTCATTATGGGTACTTAAATCTTTCTTTATCCATTGTGTGTTTAAACATTGCCTCTGCCTCATTCTCTATTCTCTTCTTCTGGAAATCTCAAATAGATTATGCTCAATTCTTATTTTCTTATCTTTTATTTCCACCTTTCTGGTCAAGTATGGGCCTAAGGCCATAATTATCATCTCCTGCAGATGTTAATATTCCCAACTGGTGTCAAGAGAGGCCACATGGGAAACCTGGACTTCACCCCTATCTGGCAGCAACAAGGGAGGCAGGGCCCCTCTTTACACACAGCTGCAGTGTCTAGCTGCTGGTATAGATATTACTAAATAAGAAGACTGTTGATATCCCTCAATTTCTATAGGTTGAGTATCCCTAATCCAAATTTCCAAAATCCTTCAAAATCTGTAACTTTTTGAGCTCTGATGTGATACTCAAAGGAAATGTTCACTGGAGCATTTCAGATTTCAGATTTTCAGATTAGGAATGCTCAACCAGTACGTATTCTGCAACTATTCCAAAATCTGAAAAAACCCAAAATCCAAAACAATTCTGGTTTCAAGCACTTCTGATAAGGGATACTTAATCTATACTATACATGTAACCTCTTCTTGACCTTGGGCCTGGTAATAAATCACCAAGATATGAAATCTGTTTTGCTGTTGTTACCTGGACAAGGCTGGGTGCAGGTTTCCTCCAAAACCATTTTCTTATTGCCATCTACAATGGGTTCAATGTCAGCACAGAATTCCTCATCCACCACTTTGCTGATATCATCAGCTGACCCATCACTCACGACACAAGAAATGTTCCTTGTTCTGGTCCCTTCTCCGCACTGGGCCTCCTGCAATGAAGGAAGCATTAACTAATTAGGAAAAGATAAATAATTCACCAGAAAGCTCATCACTTACAGTCATCTCTGCACCATTGATTCTGATTTATGAACAGTTAGAAAAGCATTTGAAACCCTAGGGAGGAAGCCCTGCAGGGCACCAGCTATAAAGCATGCACTGAACAATTTATTTGTTTCCTCGACAAAGACAGGCAAATAAATTTTCATTAAAATAAATCAGTCTCCAAATGATTTTGAAAGTACAGGACAGGGAGTGTTTGTTATCAAAACTAATTACATGATTATGAAATGACAAGGCACATAAAATCTTTAAAAGGAAGCTTGCCATCTGTAAGCTTTGAAACATATTTCTGAAACCATCTCTGCAGATAAAGAAAACACACTTTCATACAACTTCTTGAGATTTGATACCTGCACTTGGCACGGAGACCACTGGCCATATTGCCACCGATAACACGGCTTCACTGGGCAAGGTTTAGACTGGTCCATGAGGGAAGGGCACGGTCTTCCATCACCCTGAAAGGGCTGAGTCACTGTTCGTCTTCGGATCATTTTTCCTTTAAGAGATAAAAAGTGATGCAACTTTAATGATATGTTTTAGCTGTACAAGCATAAATCTTATTGGGAGAAGGCATCCTAGAGATCTCTCCTGAGGAAATCAGGGAACAAGTAAGGCTCCGATGTTTTAGAAAGAAGAAACCCAATCCAACCTTCTGAAGATTATCTGATATGACCTAAAACAAGAGGGACATCTTACTTCATATTCCTTGATCATCAGCCTAATGTTAATTGCCGTACAAACAAACCTGTGAGGCCACATGTTTGAGAACATTCTGACCAAGGTGACCATTCAGAAAGCTGACAGTTCACAGGGCATTCCACCATGCAGGATGTGTTCATCTGCCAGTTCTTCTCCAGGCTGAGCTGAAAGAATAGAGGTAGACCCGTTTGTACTGATACTAAGGCATGCTCACAATCTATCATCGATGGGGGAAGGAGTGAGAAAGAGAAGAGAGGAGAGGAGAGGGGAAGAGAATAAGGGAGAACAAACAAGGTACATAAGAGAGTAAGAAGATATCTGGAGGACAAGCACTCAAACTGTTAAAAGTATAATGTGGTTCAACCCAGGAGAGTGGGCATTAAGAGCACAGAATGAATGGAGGAGCCATTGGTGATATGTATTGTTGGAACATTTTCAATAAGCAATGAACAAAAGTGGATTTAATCTCCAAATTGGTTGAATTTTGCTAAATGAGGAACAAAAAAGTGTAAGCACAATTACTTCCCATTAGTTAAAAATTAAGAATATGATCAAGATCTACAATTGTCTCTTTGAGATATTATTATTTATTTTCTCATGTGCATATTAAATAGAAAAGCAAAAGGGAAAGGTTTTAAAGACAAATTGCCACTCAAGAGTAATAATTTAATATATTGAAATAAAATAGCTTTCTTTCTCAAAAGGAAATGTGGGCCTGCAGAATTTTTTTGATTATAAATATTTTATACACCGTTTTTCACAAAGGTTTTCTCTTCTAAAGCTAATATTAGCAGATAACTGTGCTATGACTCAGTTGTTTTGGTGTTAAACCTACATACATCAAATAATAATGTTCTACCATTTTACTAGCATTCAGGTTCCATTACTTATCATTTAAATATTCTACTTTAAAAATATAAGATGAAGTTTCAAATTCGTCAACTGTATATTCCAATATTTATAAAGTCTAAGGTACAAAGTATCATTGAAATAAGAAAATTTAAGAGCTTGTTAGGAGAACACAAATTATTTTTTATTAGTAATACTTGGAATTTTCAAGACTTTATTTCTGCATAAATGAGAAGTATATACTTTCTAATTTATACAGCAGAAGAAGATGGCAAAAAATTTTTTTTCTGAAACATTATGTTGTATTTCAAGTACAGCTCTTGGCTCTAAGTTATTCACTGAAAAAGGATCAGATCAATGCTTTGTATACTTCATCCCTCTGCACGTGCTGCCATTATATGCTACACCAATAATACCTTTCAGAGCCGAGTATTTGGTATGAAAGTTTTTACCACATCATTTAATTAAAGGCTCATAAAGTCTCTTAAAAGTCAGGGGAGGTTGCAGATAGGAATCTTGAGGTGCTGTGATGAAAATAATGTGTTACATTTAAGGTGGATATTAATTTCATGGAAAGTTTGAACCACAGAACTCAGCTAACACTTATTAGTGAGAGTTAAAGAGGATGTCTGTTTACAGATATTCTGGGTATCCATTGATTAGACGCTTTAATCCTGTAGCACTTTTCCCCTTACATTGTATCTCTCTTTTTACTCTCTTTCCTCTCTCATCTATCTAAACATACTTGTCTAAGTAAATTAAAAGACATCTATTCAGGGATCAAAGACTAGGAAAGGAGAAACCAACTGCTAGGTGTCAGGTGAGTAAATATCTGAAAAACATCAAAGATAAAAATAGGACTTAAACTCTAGGTGGGTTTAACCCTGACTTTCCTCTTTGTTGGGTAGTAACACCATCTTTCTTTGTGGCTGTTACCTACCGCTGTCACGCTGAATGCAGGGTTTGCACATGTATTAACAGGCAGGCAATCAATCCACTGTTTTAAAAAGATAGCACACTTTTTGGGAGCTATGGTTTAATCCTACTGCATCCATAGGGATATGTAAAATGGGACATTAACTGTTTAATCAATTCTCACAGAGAGAAGCACCATTCTCCCTGAAGACAGTGTTTGCGGACTATTAGGATTAAACTCCCTAATTGTCACTGCAGTATTCAAATATTATAATATTTACACATAACAGTGAACTTATCTAGGCTCTCAGATGATAAAAATTAGTTATTTCTCAGGTTTTTACTCATATTTCATTTAAGAAATCAAGGACCCTATTTATACCTTTGTCGTTTAGTCATATGAAATAGTTTAAAATCGGTCATGTATGATTTGGGTTCAACTTTCAAAAAGCTCTCAGAGCTTTTCATTTTCTACTTCATTCTGACCCAAAAGGGCATTTATGTGTACATTTGCAAAAAGAGAGGAATATTAATCAACTAGAAGTAGATCACAGAAAGCTCTCTAGCCAATATGACTATAATAATTTTCATTGATAATGTTATTTTTGAAATGGTTACATCGCTTCATTGTTATTAGCTTCAAAAACAAAATCACTCAGGTATGAAATTTCCAATTATCTAAATCTAAGGTGTGAATAGACTAAGTTATGTTATAAGATTACAGTGGAGGACGTTTATTAACTAAACAACTTGATGTTTTTGGCACATCTGGGGGCTGTGCTCCCACGATGGAGATGAAAGGGAGTTAATTTAGGTCCACATGATAAAGACATCAAATGAATTAAAGTACTTCCGTCTAGAGTTTTCTCTTAGCATTTGAAATTATTTACAGTGGGCTTATAATAACCCCCAGGATGTGCAGACAGAAGTTGTGGTGAGCATGTCTACTGAACCCTAATGAGGTTATAAGCTCTTCCTAGTCTACTCCAGATCTATTGAGGCTCTTGCTTATCTTGGTTCGTATTTGACCCAGTGGACCTCAGATTCATGGGCAGTCAAAACTTGTCAGGAATGTGAGCACCTTTCTGGTATGGAAATCAGACAAATTTATTACAACATGCAGTGTAGCTTCATGAAAATTAAGAGAAGCCAACAGCTACGTTTCCTTAATTTCAGAACGTCATCTCTAGAAATAATGACATTACTTTAGTCAATTAGAGAATTAACAGTTAATAATTCTGTGTACCTAAAAGATAATAATGGTCATTCCTCTGTTTGAATTTCAAACTCTCTCTTATCCAGACCTGAGTACTTAGACTCTCACAGCTGGGTATTAGATCCTAATATCAAAATCTGCTACCAAACCACATGTGATCAATGTTTAGCAACAGAGAAAATAAATGATGGATTTTGGCAGGTGTCCCGGGCACTACACAAAACTCACATCAAATTACAAAAGATGATGAGTAGTCTGATTAAGATTTATTGTCTTTATTTACCTAGATTTTTTATTGTTCCCCAAGCATTTCTTTCAGAATAGCCTAATTAGCATACCTTTGGGCTTCAAGTAGAACAAAATACAGGAAATTATACATAGACATCAGTAGTTGGACACTGTCTCTTTTCAAGAGGGTACTTAGCCTGTGAATAGTGCAGAAAAACATCTGCTGGCAATGAGCTGCATGGAGCACAGGTCGTTTGGCTCAGCATGAATTGAAATTATTAGGGAAGAATTTACTCACAATATAACACAGCCTCCACCCACCTCTTCACAATAGTTCAGGTCAACCGACTTTCCATCACTTCGAACACAATCCAACATCCTTGTTTTAATGCCGTTTCCACAAACTGCCTTCTCACTGAGCTGACATGTACTCCAGTCTGAAAGGAAGGGAGCCCATCAGAACAGAAGGCTATGTATGAAACAGATTTCAAATGCAACTCTGATGATCTGAATCCCATATTTAATTCACAACTGCTTCCTAAGCCCCACAATCAATCATGCCCCATGCAGAGCATATGGGTCCCAGCTTTGTACATATCAGGAGTCAAATGGAATTGCTGGGTTTGCACATAGCTACAGGGATTATTCTTGAAGGCAGATGTCTACTTGACAATCTTGGTAGCTGACCGTTTGGTGATATTATAAAAATGGCTTTGGCCTCCACAAACTTTTTTCCTAATAAAAAGGAAAATTTAAAATTTTGCATTATTTTTATTTTAGCAACATAATCATAATTTTAGTTGATGGTGTTTTAACTGTGTAGTTATATTCATATAAGTGAAATAAAACACTGTATTTCACTTATTGTCCAAATTTAGAATGCTTTAAAATGCACACTTATTTGTTTCAAAAATCACTTTGGCCATATTTATTTAATTCTCTTATTTTATGCCTTTTGCAAAATAGTTATTTTATCTTTTTTTCCAGAGTAACATAGCATGTCCCAGGGAATATTAATTTCCTTTGTGTCATGAAAGGAAATTGAAGAGGAAAACCAGAAGAAACAAAAAGCCAGTATGACTTTTATGTGTCATTGTACATATCTTGAGTTTGTTTCAGTGTGAACATTTCTTGGGAAAAATTCCAAAGCAAGCTTTGGTATTGTACTAAATCAATGAAATATCTTCTTTCCTAGGGTATGTGTCTTGGTGACATTAAATGAGTTTTAGGGAGAAAAATGAAATTTACAAAAAGCCTGTTTTTCTGAAAAATACTTTTCTATTTTCGTCTATCCTTTTATAACATTGATTTATAATCTTTGGCAAGTTTAAGATTGCTGACATTTTTATATCTAATCATATTTATAAACTGCCCACATACCCCAAGAATTGTTGCTCCAGTATGTTATAGCAATTAATCCTCTTCTAAAAAAGAAAGGCATCTTTCAATAAATCTGAAACCTGTGGTAAAAATATTTATTTTAATTTCATCCTCCCAAACTGGGAGGATGTCTTGAATAGTATCACTTAGAATATCCACAGCCTACTTTAAGGGCTAATGTCTGTGTGATATTTTCATCCTCTATATCTTGATGTTTATGGAAATATAAAACAGATAAATATTTCTGTCATTTAATAAATAATTACTTCTGGGAGAATCAGCAGCACGTCCATAAGGACACAGATGAAGATAAACTCTACTGATGGAACGCTTCATAGCTGGCAGACGCGAGATAGCCTTTACCTCTCTGATCAGATGACTAGTCATGTACCTGTGACATTATAATCATAGTGGTAGCAGTTTCTGTTCAGGTTACAAGGTTCCTTCTCCACAGCATCAGGGCAGGATCTTCCTTCATCAGCAGGTTGTCTGATGGGATCAGCTGACCTCTGCCGGAAACTGCTTTGATTGCAAGGCTTACAAAGAACAATAAAATTCCTCAGAAAGGTGAACGCCCAGCCATGCAACAGCTAGAGTACTAGGGAGAGCGCTGGAGCAGGACTTAAAACATCTGGGCCACTGGCTAACTTGAACAAGTCAGTTTTTCCATGTATAAAATGAAGGTATTGGATGAGATTCATCCAGCTCTAAAATGCTTAAGATTCTATGCATCAAATACTAACACATACATCCCTTCATACCTACACAAGCATGTGCATATGGTCATATTCATTATTATAAAATGTTAATTCTATATATAACAATTATATATATAAATGAGATATATAAATCCTATACATAAATTTTATATATAAATCCTATGTACAAATTATATATACACATAACTTATATACACATATATAACATAATCTCTTGGACCTGAAAAAACCACTTTAAGGGTGACTTTAAATAACCAACTAGGTGTTTGATGGACTTTGGAAGTGTTGTCCCTTCCAAAACTTATGTGGAATTTGATCCCCTATGTGACAATGTTGGAAACTGATTGAGTCATGGGGGTGGATCCCTCATGAATGGATTAATGCTCTCCCTGGGGAAAGGGGGATTAATGAGTGAAATCTTGCTCTATTAGTTCCCGTGAGAGCTGGTTGTTTAAAGACCTTCCTGGCACCTCCTCTCTCTCTCTCTTGCTTCCTCTTGCCATGTGATCTGCTTGCACCTGCTGGCTGCCGGCCGCTTTCCGCCATGAGTAGGCCTCAGCCTGAGGCCCATGCCAGATGCAGCTGTCCCAGAATCGTAAGCCAAATAAACCTCTTTTCTTTATAAATTACCCAGTCTCAGGTATTTGCCATGTGATCTGCTTGCACCTGCTGGCTGCCGGCCGCTTTCCGCCATGAGTAGGCCTCAGCCTGAGGCCCATGCCAGATGCAGCTGTCCCAGAATCGTAAGCCAAATAAACCTCTTTTCCTTATAGATTACCCAGTCTCAGGTATTTCTGTTATAGCAACACAAAATGTACTAATACAGTGTTAGTGACTTTTGTTTTTCTAATGCATAATACACATTCACAAGAACATTAGGATCTAAAAAGGCTGGTAAAGTCCCCTGAAAATATTTGGTTTCTAAGAACAGGAAGCAGCCAGAGATAAGCCTCATTGGACTTTTTCAGGTCTAAAATAATTGTTTCCTTCTCCTCTTCCCCCATTGCATCTTGCTCCCACCACTGGCATAACACATACTGTTTTTATATAAGGTGAATTATGTAAAGGCTTGTTCCTTTCTGCAGAGTGAATACACTGAGAGCAGACTTAAGTCTTATGTATCTGTGTATTCTCTGCACCTCACACAGTTCCTGGTGGGACAGTAAATGCTTAACCAGTGTTGTTTAATGAAGGCCTAAGTGAGGAAACAAGATGAATTAAAGGTAAAATATAAAGCCTAAGAAGCACAGTAATTCAACCAGTTGAATTTTATTCTCATTTCAAATATTTCTATTGGCAAACTCTCAGGAACACCAAGTATGTTAAATGAACTCCTCTTTATTCTTCTAAGACAATTATCCTTGCTCATTTAAAACAGAAACCAATGGGCAAAGTTCCAGTTTAGTGGGTCCTGTTATTCGAACCCCTGTTAATAGTATACAAAGGGGCCCAGGTTCAATATTTTCTACTTTATAAAAACCTGTGACAATAAGAATCTCACAATTGTAAACACAGAAACCGTAGAATGTAGTCCAACTATTTGGGGGTAACTTAAAATCTGATACTACGGAATTAGAATAGAAAATCATTTGCAGACCTTTGTGAAACTGATTCTTTATTGCAATTTTACCTGTATTCAAGTCAACTGCCAGCCCTGTTTTGCTCCTGCTGTATCAGTTGGCTACCAATCAGCATCTTTAGTAACATTAACAGTAAAAGGAAAATCAATTTCTCTTTGGAAAACATGTACCATAAACTCTTCTTTGAAACTGTCCTATATGGAATTTCAACAAATTAATTCCACATTACATGTATTTTTCCCATGCTTTTGATACTATTTTTGAAATGTACATCTTTACAAACATCCCCAAGGGTAAGACAAATTTCCTAATAAGCAGCCAGCTCTGTTTCAAAGGACTCTCTTCCCAGAGCCTCTACTATCTGTTGAAATCAAGAAGCTTTGTGTGAGTTGAAACTCTCAGCTGTCTTTCCAGGCCTGAAGAAACATAGAATCAGTGTATGGAAAGAGATTCATTGATGTGCAGCTTTCTTCTTTCTATTCAGTTTCTTACCCAGGATTTTTAGCTTTTTAGAATTAATATGCCTGCTGTAGTACCTCCACTGTGTGAAAGACTATTCCTACCATTTAAACAAAATGAATCGGGCAAAAAGCAAGGGATGATAATAACCTGACACCATTAAAATACCTTTACTAGAGCTTCATTCTTTTTCTCTTTTACCTGGACAGAATTCAGCATTGTAGTTTATAACAGGTTGTGATAGGCACAGCCTAACTAAGGCAAACTGAAGGCATTGTGCTGGATTAGGAGGATGGATTGAGAAAGAGCCTAAAACTTGCAAGGGATTGAGCTGTTCTACTGGGAGAGGAAGAACTGCTGACTTTTTTCCCCCCTCTCTACCCCCTTCCCTCCCTTCTACATCATATCTGTTCACTTGACTTAAAAAGTTCAAGGAATTTTTGTGATTGTTGTGTCTTCTCCCCCCCATTTGTCTGTGTGTTTATTTACTTATTTATTTATTTTTAGCTCCCACAAATAAGTGAGAACATGTGGTATTTCTCTTTCTGTGCCTGACTTGTTTCACTTAATATAATTTTCTCTAAGTCTATCCATGTTGCTGCGAATGGTACTATTTTGTTCTTTTTTTATAGCAGTGTAGTACTCCATTGTGCAGATATACCACAGTTTCCTTATGCACTCATCTGATGATGGACATTTGGGCTGGTTGCAACTCTTGGCTATCGTAAATAGAGCTGCAATAAACACTGGAGTACAGGTATCCCTTCAGCATGATGATTTCCATTCCTTTGGGTATATTCCCAACAGTGGAATAGCTGTGTCATATGGTAGGTCTATATGTAATTGTTTGAGGAACCTCCACACCATTTTTCATAAAGGCTGCACCATTTTGTAGTCCCACCAACAGTGTATGAGAGTTCCTTTTTCTCCGCAACCTCTCCAGCATTTATTGTTCTCAGTCTTTTGGATATTAGCCATACTAACTGGAGTGAGGTGGCATCTCAAAGTGGTCTTGATTTGCATTTCCCACATGCTGAGTAAAGTTGAACATTTTTTCTATTCGACATTCTTATACCTTCCTTTGAGAAATGCCTATTCAGCTCTTTTGTCCATTTCTTAATTGGGTTATTTATTTTTTTGCTGTTAAGTTGCTTGAGTTCCTAGTATATTCTGGATATTAATCCTTTGTCAGATGTGAATTTTGCAAATACTTTCTCCCACTCTGTTGGTTGTCTGTTTATTCTGTTGACTGTTTCATTTGTTTATTTTTTCCCTTAGTTGCCTGTGCTTTTGGGGTCCTATTCATAAAGTCTGTACCCACTCCTACTTCCTGGAGTGTTTCCCCTATGTTTTCTTTAAGGAGTTTTATTGTTTCAGGATGTACATTTAATTCTTTAATCCATTTCAAATTGATTTTGGTATATGGTGAGAGGTACAGGTCTAGTTTCATTCTCCTACATATGAATATCCAGTTTTCTCAGCACAATTGTTGAAAAGGCAGTATCTTCCCCAGTATGTAGACTTGCTGCTTTTGTCAAAGATTAAATGGCTGTAGGTGTATGGATTGATTTCTGGGTTCTCTATTCTATTCCATTGATCCATTTTATGCCAGTACCATACTGATTTGGTTATTATAGCTTTGTAATATAGTGTAAAGTCAGGTAGTGTTATGCCTCCAGCTATATTTATTTTTGCTCAGCATTGCTTTGGCTATGTGTGGTCTTTTGTTATTCCATTAAAATTTCTGAATACAGAAAAATTTCACTGGAATTTTGATGAGGATTGCATTGAATCTGTAGATCACTTTGGGTAATATGGACATTTTCACAATGTTAATTCTTCCTATCCAAGAGCATGGGATAACTTTCCAATTCTTGAATCCTCTTTAATTTCTCTCAACAGTGGTTTGTAGTTCTCTTCATAGAGATTTTTCACATCCTTGGTTAGCTTTATTCCTAAGTATTTTATTTTTTGGTAGCTATTGTAAATGGGCTAGCTTTCTTGATTTTTTTTTCTGCATGTTCACTTGTGGAGTATAGAAATGCTACTGATTTTTGTGTGTTGATTTTGTATCCTGCAATTTTGCTGAAATCACTTATCAACTCTAGGATTTTTTTAATAGAGGCTTTAGGCTGTTCAATATATAGGATCATGTCATCTGCAAACAGGGACAATTTGACTTCATCCTTTCACATCTGGATGCCCTTTATTTCCTTCTCTTCTCTGATTGCTCTGGCTAGTACTTCCAATACTGTGTTGAATAGGAGTGGTGAGAGGGGGCATCCTTGTCTAGTTCCTGTTCTTAAAGGAAATGCTTTTAGATTTTCCCCATTCAGGATGATATTGGCAGTGGGCTTATCAGCTATGGCTTTAATTATGTTGAGATACTTTCCATCTATGCCTAACTTGTGCAGAGTCTTTATCATGAAAGAATGTTGAATTTTGTGAAATGCTTTTTCAGCATCTATAGAGATGATCACATGGTCTTTGCCTTTGCTTTTATTGATGTGGTGTATCACATTTATTGATTTGCATATGTTGAACCAACCTTGCATCCCTGGGATGAATTCCACTTGATCATGATGTATAATTTTCTGTATGTGTTGCTGTATTCTGTTAGCTAGTATTGTATTGAGGATTTTTGCACCTATATTCATCAAGGATATTGGCCTGTAGTTTTCTATTTTTGATGCATCTTTGTCTGGTTTTGGTATCAGGGTGATGTTTGCCTCATAGAATGAGTTTGGGAGAATGGCCTCTGTTTCAATCTTTTGGAACAGTTTGTAGAGAATTGGTATCAGTTCCTCTTTGAAGGTTTGATAGAACTCTGCAGTGAACCCTTCCGGTCCTGGGCTTCTCTTTGTTGGGAGCCTTCTGATAACAGCTTCAATTTCTTTTACTGTCATTGGTCTATTCAGGGTTTTGATATCTTCTTGCCTCAGTTTTGGTGGTTTGTATGCATCCAGAAATTTAGCCATTTCCTCCAGATTTTCAAATTTGTTGGCATATAGTTGTTTACAGTAGTCTTTTATGATTCCTTGTATTTCTGAGTTGTCAGTTGTAATATCACCTTTTTCATTTCTAATTTTTGTTATTTGGGTCTTGTCTCTTCTTTTCTTAGTTTACCTTGCTAAAGGTATGTCGATTTTATTTATCTTTTCAAAAAACCAACTTTTTTTTCATTGATTTTTGTATTGTTTTTCAAGTTTCTATTTCATTTAGCTCTGCTCTGATCTTGATTATTTCTTTCCATCTACTGACTCTGGGTTTGGATTGTTCTTGTTTTTCTAGATCTTTAAGATGAAGTTTAGGTTGTTTATTTGCCATCTTTCCATTCTTCTGAAGTAAGCATTTAATGCAATAAATTTCCCCTTAATACTGCTTTTGCAGTATTGCACAGGTTTTGGTATGATGTGTCATTATTTTCATTAGTTTCAAGAAATTATTTGATTTCCTGTTTAATTGTCATTAAGTAGAATGTTCTTTAATTTCCATGTGTTTGTATAGTTTCCAGAGTTTCACTTATTATTGATTTCTAATTTTAATGCATTGTGATCAGAAAAAATACATGGAATAATTCCAATTTGTTTGAATTTGTTGAGACTTGCTTTATAGCCTAATATGTGATCTATCCTGGAGAATGTTCTATGTGCTGATGAGAAGAATGAATATTCTGATGTTGTTGGATGGAATGTTCTGTAGATATCTGCTAGGTCCAATTGGTCTAAAGTGTTGCTTAGATCCTGTGTTTCTCTATTGATTTTTTGCCTAGATGATCTGTCCAATGATGAGAGTGGGGTGTTCAGGTTCCCTGCTATTATGGTGGTAGTGTCTATCTCATTTTCTAGATCTAATAGTGTTTGCTTTACAAATCTGGCTGCTCCAATATTGGGTGAGTATATATTTATGATTGTTATGTCTTCTTGGTGGATAGATACTTTTATCATTATATAGTGACCTTCTTTGTCTCTTTTTATGGTTTTTTCCTTTAAAGTCTATTTTATCTGATATTAGAATAGCTACTTCAACTCGTTTTTCATTTCTATTTGAATGATATATCTTTTTCCATCCTTTCACTCTTAGTCTATGTGTGTCTTACAGATCAGGTGAGTCTCTTGAAGGCAGCATATTGTTGGGTTCATCTTTTTAATCCAGTCAGTCAGTCTGTGTCTTTTGAGTGGGGAATTTAATCCCTTTACATCTAGAGTTATTATTGAAAGGTGTTGATTTACTCCTAGCATTCCATTGATTTTATTTAGATGTCTTAAGTACCTTTTGTTCCTTTCTTTCTAATTTTCTGTTTGTCTTCTGTATTTGTTGGTTTCTTGGAGTGATAGATAAACAATTTTTTCCTCTTTTGTTAGCATTTTTGTTCTGCTAGTAAGTATTGTTCTTTCTTGAGTATTCATGGCAGTGATGGTTGTTTTTGTGGTGTCAAACCCAGTACTTCCTTGAGAATTTGTTGTAGGGCTGGTCGTGTGGTAGTGGACTCCTGCAGTTTTTGTTTTTCTGAGAAATATACTATTTGTCCTTCATTTTGGAAGGATAGCCTTGCTAAGAAAATTATTCTTGGCTGGCAATTTTTGTCCTTTAGTGTTCTGAATATATTATCCCATTCTTTTCTGGCTTTTAGGGTTTCTGATGAAAATTCCGATGTTATTCTGATTGGGGCTCCCTTATAGGTGACTTGACGCTTCTCTCTTGCAGCTTTTAAGATTCTCTCTTTGTCTGAGTTTTGCCAGTTTGATTATCACATATCTTAGAGAGGACCTTTTTGGGTTGAATGTTTGGGGATCTTTGGGCTTCCTGAATCTGAAGATCTGTGACTTTCCCTATACCGGGGAAGTTTTCTGCTATTATTTTATTGAATATGTTTTCAATACTGTTTCCTTTTTCCTCCCCTTCTGGAATACCCATGATTAGGATATTTGAGCAGTTAAGGTTGTCTGTTATCTCTCTTAGATTTTCTTCAATTTTTTAAATTCTTTTTTCTGGTCTGTCTGTGTTAATTCAAATAGCCTGTATTCAAGGTCTGAAATTCTCTCTTCTGCTTGTTCTAGTCTGCTGGTTAAACTCTCTGTTGTGTTTATTATTTCATTGAATGAATCTTTCAGCTTCACAAGCTCTGCTACATTCTTTTTCAAGCCATTGGTTTCTTTGTACATTTCTTCTTTCAGATCCTGTATACATTTTCACATTTCCTTGTGTTGTCTAACTGAATTTTCTTGTATCTCATTTAGTTTCCATAGAATTGTTACTCTAAATTCCTAGTCAGTCTTTTCAAAGATTTCCTGTTCTATGGGATCTAGCACTTGAGAGTTATTATTTTCCTTTGGTGGTGAAGTACTTTCTTTTTTTTTTTTTTTTTTCCTTTTTGTCTTTTTTCGTGTCTGGCAACGGATCGCAACCCTCAGTGTCGCACGTGCACCTCGCTCAGCCAGTGAGTGGGAACCGGTCTGTATGTGGGATCCGAACCCTCGGGGGGAGCGCCACCGCGCTCCCAAGCGGCGCACTGTAGCAGTGCGCCACCAGGCCGGCCCCAGTGAAGTACTTTCTTGATTTTTCATATTTCTGGTATCTTTCCTTTGGTGTTTTGTCATTGTGGCAGGGGGTATCACAGTCCACTCATTTCACCCTGATATCTGGCTTGGATCCTGATGAGACTGCTGATTCTGAGCAGCAGAAACTAGCCTGGGCTGGGGGTCCCATGGCTCCTGCCTATTCTGGGACAGCTGGCTCGGGGTGTGGGGGCCCCAAGGCTCTTTGTCTCTTGGTGGCAGAGACCAGCCTGGGCTTGCGGTCCCATCCTGCCTGCCTTCTCTGGTATGGCTGGCTTGGGGTGTGGGGGCCCCAAGGCTCTTAAGTCTCTCCTAGCAGTGGGGACCAGCCTGGGCTGGTGGTCCTGCTCTGCCTGCCTTTTATGGCACAGCTGGCTTGGGGCGTGGGGGCCCAGAAGCTCTAAAGTCTCTCTAAGTGGTGGGGAGCAACCTGGACTGGGGTCCTGCGACACATGGTTCCTGCCTGTTCTGGTGCAGATCTCAGGCCTTCTGTCATTGCTCCTTAATAGTTGCAAATTGGTCACTTTGTGGGAGTGACACCAAGAACTGACTACTCCACCATCTTGACCAGAACTGAAGCACTGCTGACTTTAAATGGCACAGTCACAGAAAGAAGTGGCTGAGAAACCATACCTTGCTTTGATAAATATGGCACCAAAACAGATATTATGTTGAAGTTGTTATATTTTCTTAATAATATCTTTTAAGATTTAGTGGTAAGGATTTAAGCAAATTCTATATTAATAAGATGGTTAATCATCTCACCAAAGCACATCTGGTCCATAGACTCCATTCAGATATCACACAGTCCTCAGGGCATGGTAATTTGCACTCTCTAGAGCCCAGGGGCATCTCTTCTGGGTCACAGAGGTAATCCTCTACCTGTTCAGAAGGGCCATCTGCTGTATTCTGCATGCATCTAGAAGAGAACATACATATCTTCTAGTAAACATACATATCTTCTAGAAATAAAGGAACTAGGACAATTAAAATAATGGCCAATTCATAGGATAAGTGGTTTTCCTTAAGACATCATGGGGGTGGGGAAGCAGGAAGCTTTGTATCTAATGAATAAAATTCTCCAAAAATGAAGACTTAAAAAGATCTCTGCCTCCCCCAAATATCTGCAGTGCTTCTGCACTTGCACGCACAATCATAACCTTTTAATACAATAGCCACTGTATAGGTGTAACTCTGTATGTCAGGTGAGCTTCCTCTGAAAGGAGAAGGTCATTTACATTCAGATGTGAGGCAGAAACTAATGAGGAGCGGTCCAAAGAGATTCATAGAGGCATTGCAATTTGGCATACAATGCATTTTTTCTTATCACAAAAATGATGGATTCCGTAGAGAAGGTAGAGTTGATTCATATATGATGGAAGACTAACCATACCAAAATCTCTAAACTAGAGGTTTCATTAAGTGTTTTTCAAAGATAACTGGAAGCATTTATCAATTTGATTTTTCATTTTAAAAGTAATTTTAGCCTCCTATCTGCTGCTAACATTAAAAGAAAGCCAGAAGTGAAAAGACAATTATAATTGTGATAGTACAAATTCTGTAAGTGTGGTTATGCGGATCTTCCTTTATCTTGACCTTTTTTGTCGTTGTTAGTTTTCTCTGTAACAGAACAGATTCAAACCTTGTATTTCATATTACTCTGTTGCAGGCAGTTATGAAGGCTCTTTACCCATCTTTTGGGAATCTAATTAATGTGACTATGTAGAGCCGGGACTCGTTGGAATCCTGCTGACAAGGCCAACTACAGAGCCACAGGACACGCCAGCTGTCATGCTCGGGCGGGTCCAGAACTCACAGACCCCTCAAGCCCGTTCACAGACTGGGTCACAAACACTCCACATGCCAGGCTGGGTCACCAGACCCCTCACACGCCAGGCTGGGTCGCCAGACCCCTTACATGCAGGTCTGTGAGCTAGGTAACCGACAAACATATCCTTGGAAGCCATAGGTTCGAAAGCATGGCTGCGCAGCGTCCCCCGAGGCAGTAAACTCCAGCCCAGCTGGCAGTGCAAGGCCGGCGCACTAACTCCACCCACACACAACCTGCCCACAAAGAATGCTGCACCAACCCAACCTGCCCCAGGCGAGGGGTCTGATCAAACTATCCTATTTTCCCAACAGACTAGTACCAGACTTTACTTTTACTGTAGTTAATGATCTCTCTGGAAAAACTTTATCCCTCATCAATAACCCGGAGAAGGTCAACCAAATTAACAGGCTTGGGAAGACAACTGCATTGCAGGAGATGAAAAGGAAGGCTTGAGCTCTTAAGCCTCACAACCCCATTGCAATGTTTTAAAATGTCAATTGAATTACATTACAGGTTACACCTGGAATCCCACTTTTCTCAGGGATTTACAATCATAGGGACATTGCATCTTCACAAATCTACTCTGCTTCTATACAGTACTGTCAAATTTAAGAGAAATGTCCTATTCTTGTGGGATAAATTCAAAGACTGGAAATTATGCAGTTAGTTATGTCTTGATTGGGTTTGTAGCCTGGGAAAAAATATCCATATAGATACTTATGTCTGCAGTTTTTTTGTTTATTGGATAAATATATAAAAAGCAATCATAAAAACATGCAGAGATAGATATGTGATTTCATTGTTGAAAGAAAAAAAGTCAAATTATAAATCTTTTTGGGAGAATTTTAGTTTCCCACAAAAAAGTTGTACCTTCAAATGGGATTTAAGAAATGCTTTGTTGACAGCAGCTTAGAACATGGTACAAACAGGACATTTCAGTGCTTAAAAGTTGGATCTGATGCTAAGAAGAGATTACATTCGGGCTGGCCCGGTGGCGCACTGCTACAGTGCGCCGCTTGGGAGTGCAGCGGTGCTCCCGCCGAGGGTTTGGGTCCCACATGCAGACCGGTTCCCGCTCGCTGGCTGAGCGAGGTGCGGGTGCAACACTGAGGGTTGCGATCCGTTGCCGGACACGAAAAAAGACAAAAAGGAAAAAAAAAAAAAAAAAAAAGATTACATTCACGGTAAGTACTGACACAGTGTGCATGGATTAACTTGAGAAATTACCCATTGATTCAGAGTTAAGAACAGATATCCAATACGCTATCAAGTAGTTATGTACATAAAACTTCATTTTCAAAGGCTTTTCTCTTCCTTTGATTTTGTATTATGTAGGTAATATATTCATTAGTAAAATCAGAAGAAATGATAAAATCCACATAATTTCATTATTCATTGACAACCACATTTAACAGATTTTATTTATTTAAAGACTATTATTTTAAACATATATTTTCATATTATAAAATAGGACCAAACTTTACCTATTATCTTTACCATTTAAAGAAAAAATCAATAATACATTATAAACATCTTGTGTCATTAGCTATTTTTCTGAGATTTATTTTTAATGATTACATTTGAATGACATCACTTGAATGTACCATAATTGCTAAACAAAATCTTTTGTTTTTTGGCATTGAGACAACTTTTACTTGGTATTTTATTGGGTTTTAACAATTTTTTTTTTATCACCCTACAATGTAGAATAAATATTTAAATCAAGTTTTGAGCCCAAAGGAAAACACTTTAAATTCATTTGCTTTTTTCAAATTCTTGGTCTTTTTCCTTTCCTAGGAGCAAGAATTATGCTGTAAGAAAATTGAACTGTACTAGAAATACACAGTGCAGAACCATGCTGGAGGTGAAGGGTGGGGGTCAGAGGCCCACCACAGGCATGGCTATAAGACGGTGCATCATCTGCAGATAATTCAAAAGCAACAGCAATAGTAACAAAATGTGTCTGTTTGTTATTATCACCATGTGCTAGTAATTCTAAAAAAGTCAGTGAAAAAAATATCCCTTCTTATCAGAGCAAACCATTTCTACTACCCACTCTTGTTATGACATGCCAGCCTAAAAGAGGAAGAAAGAGGTTGGATAAATTTAATTCCACTCTTTTATAGACTCGTCTTTCTGAAATGTCATCCATGGCTTCCTTTTAAGCAGGACATTTTGACCTTAATTAGTACAGGATAAAGTTAGGGCAGTGTAGTACTCAATCAGTAACAAACAGGAACATTATACATGATCAGAGATAACAATCAATACTGACCTTCTCTTTTCTCTATTTGCATTTAAGATGTTTAGTGAAAAAAATAAAATTGATCTGAAAAGGTACTTTGCTTAGAATGTGTTTGGAAATGTTGAGAATATCTATGTATAAAGCAAAAGGAAGCAACGTATACACAGATAGTTGAAGGGAAAGCTGAAAAAACAGTAGTTCCGTCATTGTAATATTTTTTTACTAACAAAACAATTAACCTGATCAAATTATTAATATACAGTAAATATTTTTAAATTACAAAGGAAAAATTTAATTTGGAAGGAGAATAGTGAAAAACAGAATCTGTCTTTTTCTTCTGTTTCCCTATCTACTCATAACTTCCCATCCCGTCAAATCCCTGGTCCATTTTTATTAAGTTCTTCTGAGAAAAATAAATGGAAAGTTCAAATGGGCTTTTGAAAAAAAAAAAAAGTAGAAAATTTGTTGTTAGAAACAAAGTGATACATAGGTTTATATACAAAGGTTTTATGATATAAACATTAATTTGTTCTACTTTCTTATAGAAACAGATTAAGACAAATCAATCTTAAATTCATGAAAAGTTAGATTATGGGTAAGAACGAACTTCTTCATAACATGGATTGTCAAATTCTGGATGTTTTTATATTTGTCTTTTACTGTGTTTCACTGAGCAGGGTTAGAAGAAAGTGGTATGGTTAAAAACAGTGACAGGAGACAGATTTGAATTCTAACTCTGTCACTTTACTAGATGGCTGTTCTTGGTAAGTTACTTAGGACTTCAGAATCTAATATATAAAATGGAGATGATAAAACCTACACACACTTGTTTTACAGGGTTCTAGAATCCTTAGGGATCATATGACAGATGCTGTATGGAAAATTTAATGAGTACAAACTTGTGTTGGGCATAAGGGAATTCCTATGAATATGACAGTGTCTCTATTTGGAGAAATTTATAGAGTTTAGTAAAGGTGACAGCCATGTATATAAATATTTCAACAGAATGAGGTTTATATGGGGTATCATAGAACACCACCACCCAATGGAACTTTCTGAGATGATAGAAATATTCTTTATCTGTGCTGCCCAACAAAATAGCTGCTAACTTCATGTGGCTATTAGGCACTTGAAACATAGCTGTGCGACTGAGAAAATGCATTTTGAATTTTATTTAATTTTAATTAGTTTTAAATTTAAATTGAAATAGCCCCATGTGGCTAGTGTCTACCCTATTGGGTAGTGCAGCTACAGAAAAACAAGGGAGCTTATAGCCATTGGGGGGTTCAGGGAAGGCTTCCTGGACAAGATGAGAGTACCCAAAAGTTAGCCAATTTAACATAAAGAAGCAAGAATTTAAAACAGATTATTTTAAAAATGTACTTAAAAATATATTTGGCATTTAAGAAAAAAGTTTCAGGGTTTAAAATCTGCATTAGTTTAGCCTGCATTCAATATGCCTCTCCTTCCCTTCTACAGTTATCTTACAGTGAAGCTTTCTAAACCAGAAGGCCACAATATCAAAAACTGCTGCTTGAAGCAGATCCTCTTAGAATTTTCCATGAATGCAGATTCCCTAAAAACAAAACTAAAGTCAATTTTGTTCAGGAGACTGGTGAAGAGTGAACACTCATGTTGGCACATGTGAAATTGGGAGATGGTTGTTCATCTTGCTTCTTGGCCTTACCTCACTTTTCGGGTTTGTACTCCCTCTCCACAGTTATCTCCCATATTCACAAAGGTCACCTTGCAGACGCTCCATGGCTCTGTAACCCATATGTACTGGTTGCAGTCACTGTGGCACGGGACAACCTCATACACCTGAAACACACATGGTTCTCAGCGATCTCAGGAAATCCGATGAGAATGAGAGAGAAGATTCCCACACCACAACAGTCATTAATTCACTGTCAAGCTACTTTCATTCCTCTCCTTTATTGTTCATTATTCTAAAATAGGAATAGAGAGAAATCTCTTGAGAGTTCTAGTAGTAAAGGGCAGGGCTGGCTGTGTGGTATTTTGTTGCTCTGCTCTTACGTTGCAGGTATGGATCTGCCCACTGGACCACGTTAGATACACTAGATATTTTCCTGTATGGACCCTTCCTGTACTAGACTGTAATCTTCTGGACCTTCTGCCTTGTTCACAGTTTTGTATGTCTTCAATACTTAGCCCAGGGTGCTCACATGTTAGGCACTCAATAGAGATTTGTTGAATAAATGAATGA
Source organism: Galeopterus variegatus (assembly GCF_000696425.1). Classification (NCBI taxonomy): domain Eukaryota; kingdom Metazoa; phylum Chordata; class Mammalia; order Dermoptera; family Cynocephalidae; genus Galeopterus; species Galeopterus variegatus. The sequence goes on from NW_007727914.1 coordinate 148,022, forward strand.
ATCAATGAATGAGAAAATAAACATAGCTGTTTTCCAAATAAAAGTAATTTGACCTGCTTTCTAGGGTTTTTTTTTTGTTTCATACAGGAAACTAAGTTAAAAGATAAACACGATGAAATAAAGCCATCTTAAAAGTAATCCTTAATCATTTAGAGCTTGGAAGCAAGGTCTGAAACTGGTCTCATATAGCTACAGCCCAAAGCAGTAAGGGCCAGATGAAACAAAGCAAATTGCCTGTGCTCTGGTGTCTATAAAGACTTAGAGCCCTACGGTGTGTGTGTGTGTGTGTGTGTGTGTGTGTGTGTGTGTGTGTGTGTGTGTGTGTGTGTTTGATTTCAGGATTTTTAGAACAATGAACCAATTATGCTCTTTTCTCAATGAGGAAAATAACTAAAGAAAGAAAATAAATGGCCCATAATCAACTGCAACCAAGCTGACTCAACCATTAAAGTAAAACTTTAAAAAATATTTTCATATTACATGATAGTCCAATTCTATTTCTTATATTACACACACACATATACACATACCCAGAAACTATACCATGTGAATGTTTTATGTAACTAATTCCAAAAAATATAGTTTTAAATAGCCTTTTGGAGCCATTCTTTTGTGCCAATTTTGGTGCAGTAAAAACACAAGTAAAATTAACAAAGTGGACCTATCCCAAATAGGAAAAAGACACTGCCTGGTGGTCTCATGGTTAGGATTCAGTGCTCTCCCCAAAAAGGAATATAAAATATGCACTGTTGGAGTTAGATTCTGCAATTATTGCCGTAAGTGACCTCATTCACACTTGGGTGCTGTATTAAAATAGGAGTAAATATCATAGGGTAAAAAAACATTACCCTACAAACCGTGCAGAAGGAAAAAATTGAAGGGGAAATGCTGTTCCTCCTAATCCTTTGATGGTTTTCCTCTTAATCTCCTATGTCGGCATGAATACAAATCAGTTCAGTGCAATCCCTACCCACCCATTCTCAGCCCACCTGCACCTTTCCCCTGTCCCTCTGAAAAACATGAGAGCATTAATAAGGGATGTCATTACTGTGTCAAGCCTGTTCTCCCCACCACTTCACCTCAGGCCCTGATAGTAAAATGAGGAAACACAGGAAACCATACTAGGAAATAAGGGAATAGCTACAGGAAAAAAAATGTTTAATGGAATATGTGGTATTTTCTCCCTGTAAAACATAAAAGACAATAGCAGATAAAGATATATGTTCTCAGAAATCAGGAATTATTTCACATAAGCCAGGCACAGAAAGAGAAATACGACATGTTCTCATATGTGGAAGCTAATAAAAACTAACTAAATAAATACACAAACAAATAAATGTGGGGGAAGACACAACCATCCCAATTATTCCTTTAACTTGTTAAGATAAGTGAACAGATATGATGTTGATGGGGGAAGGAGCAGGGGAGAGCGAGGGGAGAAAGGGTGGAATTGGTAAAGGGCCACGAAAATCAACTACATTGTACACTGATAAATTAAAAAATAAATAAATATTTTTTTAAAAAAGAAATCAGGAATTAAAAAAAAAAAAAGCACTCTATTAGGAACCATGAAGCTTAAGAGTTCTTACCTGGGCCTGGAGTAGTGTTCAACAGGAATGAAGAAAAGGGAGAGAAACAAAGACAAGTAAAAATGTCAGTATATGATGAGAAAAACTCATGTTCTAAGTTTCAAGTAATATTATCCATATATAAAAGCTTACTTTTTTTTTTTTTTTGTAAAAGAATAGGCCATTTTTTCTGAGGCCCTAAAAGTGAAAAACCAACTACTTATTATTGTTGAAAGGAAAGATACACAAATGGGTGCACAGCCAAGGACAGGGTTAGATGGGCAGCATGAAGAAATCTTAGAAACTGAATTGACCTCAAAGTACATCTCACGGGGGATTGATATACGATTGAAAATAACTTGTGATCCAACTTGTGAATCGACGATTATCTGCCTATTGACCTATCTGTAGATGGATCTCTCCATCCATTGATCTTAATCAGTCGATGCATCTGTTTTGTAGGAAATCAGGATTTGAGGATTTGCTTCCTCACCTGAAAATGAAACCTCAGAGACCATTTTCAAGTTAAAGAACCACTGATTATTCTATTGAGGAATGTCTAATTGTAGGACAAATCTATATGATATAAATTTTTCAATATTGACACAAAATTTTGCATATTCTTTTCATTTCCTAAAGATTTTACTAGTACATAAATCCTTAAAAGTTTCTATTTTTTTATGTAGAACATTTATGCTGAAAGTCAAGTTTTCAAAAATCTATTATTTCTTGTTATAACTTTGATTTTTCCATTGTTTCTGTCCGACAATACCTCCATCAAGCTGGTAACAAATATCCTTATCAAACTCTGCATCAAATCATACGCAAGCAAATGAATATGAATATAATTCAATAAAGAGAAAATGCCAAGGCAAGCAGTTCATTTTCACTGCCAATCTGACTGGCTGTACACATGCACACATACACACATGCGCACATGCGCACATACATGCATGCACACATACACACATGCACACATACACACATGCGCACGTGCGCATATGCACACATGCTCACATACGCATATGTGCACATGTACACATACACACATGCGCACATGCGCACATGCACACATGCAAAGTGTAATGGGTAATGGGTATGTGTAGAATTTCTCTCGATCAGAACTGTGGATAATACTTTATTAAATTTAAATGTGCTACTGGAAATTAAAGATTTCACAACTTGTAGAGAAATATTCTTTCGTATTATAAACATTTCAGTTCAGGTATTCTGTTGCACATATATATAATTGGAATCGTGGAAATGAATTTTCTTCTTTGGAAATACTCATTATCGTCTTAGAAATGCAAAATGCGCTATGACAGGGAAGCTCCATCACCAGTAGATGGCAGAAGTGGAGTGTATTATTCACCCTCAGTTGCATTTAAAAGATAAATGGAGCAGCTTCACTTGGGAAAAATCAAGATTCTTTGAGTGTACTTTCTATGGAATTTAATTCTCTCATGTCTTCATCATTATTTACTTTATTTAAAAGTTCTTTATGTTTTCTCTACAGTGTACTTTTATTGTTATGAAGTAATTTGAGTTAATAGGGAAGAAAAGTATGTGTACTGGTAAGCAGTGTGTTTGGAGATTAAAATTAGACAGTCTATGTATGTAGGAAACATTTGTACACTTTTAAGGACTCGGTTCATTTGATTGTGACAAATTCGAACACACAACTTAATCTCTACACATATTATATGAAATTCTTTCTTTGTTAATTCACATGTAGGCCAAACATGGTAATAATTGTCTGGTACATTATATTACATTTAAATTAGTTACAATTCCCCCATCAGCCTTTTTACTTTTTATGTCCAATAGAATAGGAGTAACAACTATTAGCAGCAGCTAACAAAGTGTACATCCAAAGTCAAATAAAGTTTCCAATAAAATTGAAAAAGGCCATTGACTAATTTGATAGCACACTTACAGTCACTATGAGGCCATCTTTATACTGTTTTTCCTCCATTTATTTTATATCAAACAAATTTAAATGAATAAACAGTATACTTTTCCTAACTTAAGACCCAAACCCATATATTTCGTTTGATTTTTTAAATTTAAATCGTTGGTAATTGAGATGTCTTTTCTGAGAGTCTAGGGAAAGAATAAGAATAAGACAATCTCAGCATACAAGGATAAGACACAATTTTATGATAGATTGAATACCTTGACATTATTTCAAAGATAGGTGTCATTTTTCTCTTTATTGAATTATATTCATATTCGTACAATTGCAGGGTATTGAATCTCTAGAGAATACAGGCATAATACATGTAACTTGGAATTTTAATACTGTACATGTATTTACTAAGGCATTCTAATGAGAAAATGGGTCAAATTTCTTACTCGAGTTATTATTTACTTCATTTTGGAGAAAAAAACAGAACAACATGAATCTAAAAAATATCTTAATACTCTCGATAATAGAAAATACCTGGTTAACATGATCCAGTTTGGGGCAAGGCCTTCCTCCATTATATGGTTTTTCACGCAGCCATTTAGAGCGAACTTTCACACCACTCCCACAAGACTTGCTGCAGCGTGACCAGTTGGACCATTCACTGAGCTTGCAGTCTGAGGGACAGGGGATGATGCAGGCTTCCTCAATGTAACCTGAGCAGAGAAAAATGAGACAAGAACCATCTCCTCCACATGTCACTCTCCCACTACCACCCACCATTCGAGCTCATTTACACGGTCCAAGTTTGACTTGACAGCAACATGCAAATGCAGACGTTTCCATTGTTAGGGACTCAAATTAAATTCTGCAGGCAAATGACACATACAGTGACTCTGTTAAAATAACAGCTTAGCAGCTGCCATATGATCTGCTTAGGATTCATGCTCACCATATTCTAACATTTCTGACTTTCTGACAGCTTGTGTTTAATTGACAATAACCTGTCTGCTGCCATATCATTCTCATGCTGCCAGAATGATGCATTAAAAAAAATTATGACACAGTTTTCTATAAAGCCCTATCTGTTAATGTCACACAAGTTCACGTTTCTGAGTCCATGCAATGTTCTTCCTCAAGAAGAAAAGCCAATCCCTCAATCGATATCCAAAAAGGAATCGTTTATCTTAGCACCTTACATTTCCCCTTCTTTGAAAATCGAGTCTAAGGAAGAAAAATGAAGGATGCTAAATAAATAATGTCTCATATTTTTATAGTGATGTCAATTTCAAAGAGACTTCACATCTTATCTCCATTTGATTCTCTTGAAAATCTTATAAATGTATCAGGCAGGTACTGATATTCTAATGGCCAGATAAGAAAATAAATGCAAAAAGATAACCCACAAGTCCAAGGTCACACAGTAAGAGATGGGAAAAGGTTTTCTGAGGTCTAGTCGCATTCCATCAAATCACACAGCCAGTTAAATAGTCTACAGATTTGATTTGGAAAATGGGAACATTTTTCTTGACTAGTCCTTCACTAAGAACTTGGCATTTCACAGTATCAACTTATCACTATTATTTTTTTTTAAGGCAAATATGTGTAAAGAGAAAAATTCCTCTGGTCAAGAATCGAATGCATGGTTGTCCTCTGTAACACTCTTACTGTGGAGAGAGGCTGTTCCTGGTACAAGAAAACAATTTGTGTCACCATTTTACCTCAGTAGCAGAGATTCAATTCTGAAAATGATTATAATATAAACAATTTATACTAGGGAACTCTAGGTGGATAAAATAATGTTTGGAGATAAAATTCATATATACCATAAAAATCAACTCATGTTTTAGATTTTAGTATATTTGTTTGCTGAGTTGTACAACCATCACTGCCATCTAATTTTAGAACATTTTTATCACCCCCAAAAGAAACCTTATACTTAATTGCAATCACTTCCCATTTCCCCTTCTTTATTCTCTGCCAGTCACCAATCTACTTTCTGATTTTATAAATTTGCTTATTCTGTACATTTCATGTAAATGAAATCAAACATTATGTGTTTTTTCTGTGATTGGATTCTTTTACTTAATATAATGTTTTCAAGGTTCATCTGTGTTGTAGCATGTATCACTCCTTTTTACTTCTTTCTATGATTGAATAATATTCTCTTGTATGAGTTTACTACATTGTTTGTCCATTCATCAGTTAACAGAGATTTGAGTTGTTTCCACAACTATTTTGTCTATTATAAATAATGCTGCTGTGAACATCTGTGTACAAGTTTCTTTGTGAACATAGTTTTTCAATTCCCTCGATACATACCTAGGAGTGGAATTGCTTGGTCATATGGTAGCTCTACATTTAACTTTTTGAGGAACTGTTGAACTGTTTTCCAAAGCGACTGCAGCATTTTACGTTTCACTAGCAATGTATGAGGGTTCCAATTTCTACAAATCATTATCAGACTTGTTATTGTCTATCTTTTTTATTTTAGTATTCTTTGAAGAACTCAAGTTTTAAATATTAGTGAAGTCCAATTTATCTATGTTTCCTTTGGTTGTTTTTGCTTTGGTGTCATATCTAGGAAAACATTACCTAATCCAGAGTCACAAAGATTTATACCTATGTTTTCTTCTAAGAGTTTTATATTTTTAGATCTTATATTTAAGTATATATTTCATTTTGAATTAATTTTTGCATATGATGAAAGGCACGAGCCCAACTTCATGCTTTTGCATGTGGCTATTGAGTTATCATGGCCCTATTTGTTGAAAAGTTATCCTTTCTCCCATTGAATTGTTTTGGTACCCTTGCTGAAAATCAATTCACCATAAATTTAAGTGTTTTTTTTTTTTTTGACTCTAAATTGTATTCCATTTATCTGCATGTTTAGTCTTGTGCCAGTAGCACACTTTCTTAACTACTGTAACTTTGTAGAAAGCTTTAAAACCCCGAAGTGTGAGTCTTGCATGCTTTGTTCTTTTTCAAGATGGTTTTGGCTATTTTGAATCCCTTGTATTTCCATATGTATTTCAGAATCAGCTTGTCAATTTCTGCATAAAAAGGCAGCTAGGATTTTGATAGGAATTGCATTGAATCTGTTGATCAATTTAAGAGTATTGCCATTTTAATAATTCAGGTACATGAGATTTCTTTCCATTTCTTTCAATGATGTTTTGTAGTTTTCACTGTATAAGTTGTGAACTTATTTTGTTAAATTTGTCCATAAGTATTTTTTTTTACTCTAAGTAGATTTAAAGAAGAACCAACAATTATTGATTTCTTTAATTATCACCTTTAAACCAAAATGGCAAATTTAGTCTGTAAACTCAAACTGTCTTGGATTAAAATAGTGCTAAAATGCTAGCCAGTTTACTATATAGTATTTCCTAGCCTTGCCTAATCATAAATTACCTCAGGAACATGTTAAAAGTATAGGCTTCTACACCTCCTACCACCACCAGACATTCTGATATAGTTCATCTGGAATAAAGTCTGATATTTGGAAATTAAAATCCCTCTTTTTTTAATTGAAATTTTTTTTATTAAGATAATTGCAGACTCACATGCAATTGCAAGAAATAATAGAGGTTCTTTTTACAATTTCCCAGTTTCCCCAATGATAATTAGAGTATAATTTCAACCAAGATATTGACATTAATACAATCCATTGAGTTTACTAAGGTTTCATCAGTTTTACTTGTCCTCATTTGGGTGTGTAGGACTGAAGTTAGGGCACACTGTTTTAAGAAACAGGCAGAACAAGTAAAATCTAGAACAGAAACAGATTTATGGCATGTCTTTTTATGTATTATCTCCTATACTTTCCTCAAAAATATGCATCACTTGTTTTAAAATTTTTATTGTAGTATCCATATGTAAAAGTGCAGCTTTCACAAGTGTAAAGTTCACTGAACACATCCATAAAACCAACACTCCCTAAGTGTTCTCTTCCAAACACTATCCCTTCCTCCAAGAGCAACTGCTATTCTGACTTCTTAGAATGCTGGATATTTTGCTTTTTAAAAATGTTATGTAAAAGAATCATATACTGTATGCCCATTTGTGCTGGCCTTCTTTCACTCTACATCATGATGGGAGATTCATACATATTGTGGCATGTTGCTGAAGACTTTTTTTTTCAAGAATAAAATATTTTACTATAGGTAGAGACTGTGGGTTCCTGTTTTTTAAAATTTTTATTATTTATTATTAGCATATTCATTATTACAAATCATGATTTTTCTTTATGCCTTTTACCCGACCGATCACTCCCCAAACCCCTCCCTCCCACCCCCCATCTCTATTATCCTTAGGTTTGTTCTCTCCTTCTGAAAATTCAACGTATTGTTTTTGTCTTTCTCTTTCCTTTTTTCTTTCTGTGTTTCTTTCTCTCTTTCTTTTTTCTTTCCTTCTTTCTTAGCACCCAGTTATGAGTGAGAACGTGGTAATTTTTTACTGTGACTGGCTTATTTCACTTAACATAATTTTCTACAGACTCATCCATGTTGCTGCAAATGGCAGAATTTCATTCTTTAATATGGCTAAGCAGTATTCCATTGTGTATATATACCACATTTTCCTTATCCAGTCATCCACTGACGGACACTTACATTGGTTCCATATTTTGGCTATTGTAAATAGAGCTGTGATGAACATGGAAGTGCAGGTATCCCTTCTATATGATGATTTCCATTCCTTTGGATATATACCCAGTAGTGGGCTTGCTGTATCATATGGTAGTTCTACCTGTAGTAGTCTGAGAAACCTCCATACTGTTTTCCAAGTGGTTGTGCTAATTTACAGCCACACTAACAGTGTAGAAGAGTTCCCCTTTCCCTGCATCCTTGCCAACATTTGTTATTGTTGGTCTTTTTAATAATGGCCAGTCTAACTGGGGTGAGATGATATCTCAATGTGGTCTTGATTTGAATTTCTCTGATGACTAGTGATGCTGAGCATTTTTTCATGTACTTGTTGGCCATTTGTATATCTTCCTTTGAAAAATGCCTATTCATCTCCTTTGCCCACTTTTTAATTGGATTATTTGTTTCTTTACCATATAGTTGTTTGAGTTCTTTGTATATTCTGGATATTAATCTCTTGTCAGATGTATAATTTGCAAATATTTTCTTTCTCCCATTCAGTAGGTTGTCTTTCCATTCTGTTGATTATTTCCTTTGCTGTGCAAAAGGTTTTTAGTGTGATATAATCCTATTTGTTTATTTTTCGTTTGTTGCTTGTGCTTTTGGGGGCTTATTCATAAAGTCTTTGCCAAGTCCTACTTCCTGGAGTGTTTTCCCTATGTTTCCCTTTAGTAGTTTATTCTAATTGATGCATGGCATCCTACTGTGTGAACAATACTATGGTCTATTTATGCCATAATAAGTTACTGAAATATTTCTAGAGGAACCGTATTTTTCCACCTTGATAAACTGCAAAATTTCTGTCAAAAGTAAACCTTTAATCATTTATTATTCAGTAATTATAATTAAAAATAGAATCACATGATCTTTCATGTCACTGCTTCACAGAGTAACAGATAAATGGAAATTCTTTCTTTCCATTTTATCTGTTGAAATATTATGGCATTAGTGGAATTTAAGATGTATGACTTCAGACTGATTCACATTGTACTATCAAGGAAGGAGATATAAAACTTTTATGTCTATTTTTCCAATAGCATATTCCAGAAAACATCTCTCAAATAAAACTCAACCTATTAAACTGTTAAAAGAAATGAATTAGGAACTGAGATAAAGATAAAACTGCAAAAGAGTATATTGCTTAGCATCTCATTTTTATTTTCCAGTGTGTAACAACATTCAATAATTGCCTGTCATGTTTATCTAGCACTATTAAAATCCTTAATGCTGCTAGTGAACTGCTGGATAAGCATTCCCTTGCCTTCTTTGCTAAGATCATTTTTGAGGGCAATTAACACCAAACAATCATGGGAGATGGAAAGATAAACATTTGAAGCATTTTAAGGCTAAATAAACTGCCAGCACCTTGTAGCAATTTATGGTTTCTGATGAATGCTGAAATAAAATAAATGACTTCACAACTAGAATGGTAGAACTTTTAGCAGTTCAACACTGAATTTGACACTTGGAAAACTCAAACTCCTGACTTTTGATCATATTTTTTGTATCCTATATCTGTTCTGACTGCTGCTTTCAGGTTAAAATGAACACAAAACCCTAGCAGGCTTGAAGTGGCAACCAGAGGACAGATTGCCTTTGAGATAGATCCAATCACCTCATTCATTTGAATTATGAATGTGCAGATAAAGTAGCTTTCAACAACCTTCACAAATACTAAATTGTACTGTTGAAAGGTGTGCTGTTGATGAATTAAAGAATTTATTCTGAAAGCATATGGAAAGTATTGGTTGGTTCTGATTTACACCTGTGTGAATGAGTAATTGGCACTCTAGCTAAAACATCTGAATGAATCTCAAAAGCGACTTCAAAAGTATTTCCTGCTTAAATGTGTATTATATGCACATGACTAAAACTAGGAATGAGAAAATGTAGCTAGATTTTTATCTATGGTGGTTCTCATGGGCTTGAAAAAATCCATTTTGTAAAAACTTTCCAAATAGAATATTCTTTATCATTATATATTATAAACTAGTTACTTGATTATCTGGGTAAATCATACTATGTACTTATATATATCCAAACTCCTATATTCCAATATTCTACCCAAACTCATATATTTGATGAACGAAAAGTTATGAATCAACATTGGGCAATTAATTACCACTGTCAAATGTCCAGTTAAGTTTACATAACTACAATGAAATGCTATTTTAATTTTAATTTTATTTATGTATATTTATTTTATATACCTATAAAGGCATATATGATATCTCTTCATATCTGCTGAGAACTCAAAAGATTTTCTCAGAAAATTTCAGCATCAGTATGAATGGCTATGAGGTTTTGTTATTGTTATTTCAATACTGAGATCTTACCCAATGACTAGGCACATTCACTTAGGTATATCAAGGTACAAATTCATTATCAAGGCCATTTCTTATAGGAAACTCTAAAGCTTTCTGTTGTATAATAAAGAATTTGTCTGGTCTTTGTCCCTGGTTCCTGCAAGGCAGCGTCTAAGCCCAGAGAAATTTCCCAAGTGATAGGACTATCTTTGTTATTCATAGTGTGTCCCTCGGACCACATGTGAGGTTATACTAAAGAAATATCTGAGGAGGGGGCTAGCTACCAGAAAGACAAACCATGTCGTTCAAGGACTGGACTTTTGAGCCACATGATAGGTGACTGACCTCCAGAGAGAGGGAGATTGAGTTGAACCACATGGCCAATGATTCAATCAGTCATGCCTATATATATAATGAAACACCAATAAAACTCTGGTCACTAAAGCTCAGGTGAGCTTTCTATTCCGTAATACACATCAGTGTGTGGGAGGGAGATGTCTCCTGACTCCATGAGGAAAGAAGATGAAAGCTTCATGTTTTGAATTCCCCCAGTCCTCACCAACTTCTGTCTCTTTTGGCTGGTTCTGATTTTCATTGTTTTACTATAATAAAATTGCAATAGTAGGCTTAGTCCTATTTTGAATTCTGAGTCCTTCCAGTGAATTATTGAGCCTGGGACCCAGTAGCAGGAACCCACAAATTTGTAGCCAGTTTGTCAGAATTAAATTTAGCCTGGGAACCCTCAAACTTGCAGCTGTCTGAAGTGACAGCAGTCTTGTGGAGTACTGAGCCCTTAATCTGTGAAGCTCGGCCTAACTCCAGGTAGTTAGTGTGAGAATTGCATTGCACTTTCAGAGAGATGTTGTGTTAAACAAAGAGGATAAATAAACTTATTTACATAACCTATATCTATTGTTTACTTATCAACCAAAATAAGCCTTGGGAATATGACATAAATTAAGGCATAAATTAATTGACTTTCTCCCCAAATTTAACATTTACAATTCTAACTAACATGGTATTAAAAATCAGAGGCAGGGTCTAAAAAACTCACTTTGGGAATAAGGCTGTGTGAGCAATACAAACATATTTGATAGTGTTCAGATTGTGAAGAAGAGTATAATAACTTTGAAGCTTATTAGAGTGATTTATTTTTAACTTGATCCAATGCTGGAAACTGTTCTTTTAATCAATGAGAATCTAATACTGCCATAGAAGTATTTCCAAAGGAAGATCTTTAAATACTAGTTTGTTGGATTCTAATAAGTGTAAAACATAATTTTAACAGAAAGTGCTCTGTGGTAAATAGGAAAACTGCTGCATTAAACTTGGTTAAACATGTTTCTTTACCCTAAGCTTTCTTTTCTTTTCTTTCTTTTCCTTTTTTTTTGCTAACATGAACTGTGAGCCTCTAGGAGAATAACTCAGATACTGCATTCCCATAATTAGTGCCTTTTTCCTGTAGCATCTCACTGGACCAGTGAGAAATAGATCATCAAGACAGGTTATAACTGGAATGCTTTAAAATTGGATTCATGTTTTGAACTGCACAGAATTTTAAGATTTTTTAAAAGTAGGTTCTTTTTTTTATGTCCATTCCCAGATATGGAAAAAAGTGCAAAACAAACCAACCAAATAAACAAAAAATAAAAAAATTCCCAAAAGCTTAAGAAAGTTTCTTCTTCTCACATTATCTTATAGGCTTAAGGGTAAAACTTATTAAAGTTTAAGGGTCAAATTTATGGGTAAGCTACCAAGAAATTAGTTTCAACCAAAAGAGGGGAAAGTGTTACGTGGGTAAACTTCCTGTATATATACAGTTTTAATGTCTACTCAAAAGACCAAAGGGGAGTCAATTTTGTTTTATATGAAGATTAACTGAAATTTCCTGTAAGGGCTAAATGAGGTTTCAATGCGACTATGCAGAAATGGGATAAACGCTGGAAGCAAGTACAAGTAAAGACTTTAAAGAATTGCATTTAAAATGCACACAAACTTGTTGATGTGCTCTCAGGCTTACTTTTTGAGCCTGTAGATATAGCTTATGTCTAATACAAAATGTCTTCTTCATGCATTTATACAAAACATATTCTTTATGCTTAAGCCTTGTTCACTACTTGACCATTCTGATGATGCTTTGAAGTGGAAAAAGACTTACATTTTAGGAATGAAACTAAATTGAACTAATGCAATATAGATCTTCAAAACTCTTGAATTTGAAGGGTTTACTGATATAATAGGAATCTGTATCTGGATCCACACAGGCCATCTTATATCTTCATAAATTGTGAAGCCTTGTAACACAAGAAATGAACAACTCTATACTCTATATTCAATAAAACTACCACAAATTACCACTTCATAATTATTCTTTTGAAATTAGTGTTATCCTTTCCTATGACATTAGAGGGAATGAGGGGTCAGAGGCCAACCGAAAGGATGAGGAGTAAAACAGAATGGCAGAAATTATTGATAAAGGCAAAATTCAAATTTTTTTGCTGTTTATTGATGCAAATAATGGATTTGTTCTTGGCAGTTAAATTTATTTTAAGCAGTGGAACACTTTCTTTCTAAAAAACTGAAGGGGAAGCCAAATAAGCACACAGAGAAGGCTGGGTTTGACAGCCTGGCCTGAGGGGCTCCATGGAGCCCAGTCTGGAAACTGCGTTATTAAGCAGTAGATGAGCTGAGGTGTCTGGGACACGAGCACACAGAACTAAGTGACAAGGGCAGATGCTTTTCCCTCGCACCTGACATGAATGGTCGCTGCAGGAAATTTTCCAACCAGTCTCCCCCTCTCACCTCTGTTGAGCTCCCTCAGGCAGCCTGTGCGAGAATACTGCTTGGTATTCACACCTTATTGAAATTCAATCCTAGGCAGTTGCTTCTTTTTTGTACCCAGTCCTTTCCTTCTTTCTCTGGCTCTTTAAACTTGTAGCCAGTTACCTCAGGAAAGGTCTGTCCCTCACCTCCTGCTTCTTTTACATTTGAAAGGAAAAAAGATCCCAGTTGCGAATGGTAACTGCAATAGCAATACTAGTTGTACATATGCTATTGAATGAGAAATTTGGAAATTAATTAGATGTTAAATAAATTCTACCAGTTGAAAAAGCTTTTTGGAAAAATTAGGACATCATTTCCGCTTGTTTACAAGACTCTATTTATTGCCTTTTCTGTCTGTTTTAACTAAACATATTCCTCCTCAAATACGAGTATCCACTATGATGAGGAAAAATTTCTCATTCAATTTGCTTCCAGTTAACTTCTAATATTAAACCTATATAATATTTGATAGAATCCCATTACAAGAAGTAGTACATTTCAGTTACATTATGGTTGAGTGGTCATGTGAGTTATTCTCAGAATCTACTCTACCCATATTCATAATTAGTTTTATCAGATGTATTTTGAGTTCCACACAAAGACCTAAAAGAATAAACTCTTCACCTGAAATCTACTTGTAAATTGTGTATTATATTAATTTTTTTTCTAAATTTTGATAACGATTCTTTTCTTTTCCCATAAATTCTAACAGAAAACAATCCTATACCTGCAGCTAGTGTACTAGAGTCCCTGACTGATAAGGCAGCATCCGGTACTGTCAGTTCCTTGCAGTAGCTAGTGATGGTCACTGAAATAAATATGATACCTACTTTAAAATCATCTGTATGAGAACTATGAGAAGCTGGTAAAATTAGGATGTAGACTGGTTAGGCTGTTAGGCAGTAATGTTTAATGTTGCCACACGAGGGTAAGCTAAATTTATAATATTAAAATATTTTATTAAAAGGCTTTTGCTTTATTAGTAAAATTTGTAGATCCTTCTTTTTATTTTAATAATTAGTGCTGTAGTGCAAACTATCTATGAAGCCAATCCCATAAAAGTAATTTTAGGTGCTAGCAAGGATTTTTGCAAAATATCAGATTTTAATGCCACAAATGCTTGCAAAAACAATTGCTAAAGTCATTCATTAGAGTCCAGAAGGTTCTCTGTAATACCGTTCACAAGCATAGCAGGCAAAGAGAGGAAGCATGGAAGAGTAAATACAAATCACTATCATTTAAAATTAATGTTAAAGGGAAATTAATCTCATACTAATAATGCATTAGAGAAACTATACTGAACTATTCAATTGTGATTACAGTTAGAAAACAAATGGAAATAATTAAAAGGGTATAATGTGACCTACAAAAAAGTATTCTAGCTTTGTGAATGCCAGCAAAATGTCCACATGGTAGTACCAAGTCCTGAAATTTGAGGTATTGGATCATGATTACTGAGTGCACAAAGTAAAATGCACCCAGCATGTTAAAATAATTTGTATTCTGTAAGCCAATCGGAGCAGCAAATAAAACTAGAGCTCTCTCATTTCTCTACCTGAACTGAAAGACTTTTTCTTCCTCAATTCTTTGACAGATACATTGTGATATTTTGACAGATACATTGATTTATGTTACCTTTATGTTTAAAAAATTTTTTTTCTCTTTAAACATGAAAAGTGCTGTAATAAAATGCTAGAAAATATATTGGACTGTAAAATGTGAAATGACTTTTCTGGTTAAAAATTCAATTAATGGGAAATTTCTTCAGCAAAATTATGACTATTTTCAAAAGGACAAATCTGCATTGGGCTTTGATTTTCCCATAGTGTTCACCACCAATTTTCCATGAAGTGCTCAATGCGACACATGAGATAATAAAACCTGATAAGGAAAAAACATAAGTATATTAGAATGTTTTATATTTATGCTACCCTTCATTACAAGAGAGGGAAATAATCCCTAAAATTTTCCTAAAGCCACACCCCCTGTAGTGAAGCTCAGCACTTTCCTCAGGGTAATTGCTAAATTGCCGATATCCTTTCCACAGAAGTCATGCAGACTCATTCTGTTTTCAAAATTGCATCTAAACAGACTTCCACCTTATGAAGACCCATCCTTATAATATCCAAAGTTTCTAGATGCTCTCTGCCCCACAGCTGGTAATCAAGTGAACTATCATAAGTAAGTGTTGATTGTTTTGCCCACGGCAGCATCCTCCTGAGGTTCTGGAGGAGGGAATTTCCACAGGCCTCTCCCTCTCTCAGGTACAAGCTCATGATTCCTACCATACCTCAGTCCCTGTGAGTGTCTGCATGATCCAGTGCAGTAATCCTCAAATTTTAAATATGCAGTAGAACCCCTTGGGGATCTTATCAAAAATGCAGATTCTGACTCAGTAGGTCTGCAATGGGGGCTGAGTTTCTGCATTTCCAGCAGTTTCTTGTTGATGTTCATAGTGCTGGTCTGTAGACCACATTTTGAGTTACAAGGGTTTAGATTACTGATGCCAATAATGACCCAGGCTAGTAGCCTGTTTCTGTTAATAAAGTTTTACTGGTACACAACCACGTCCATTTGCCTACGTATTGTCTAGGGCTGCTTCCATGCTGTAACCACAGAACTGAGTACCTGTGACAGGGACCTTTTGGCTTGCAAAGCCTAAAATACTGTATTTGTTATCTGGCTCTTTAGGAAAATATTTGATAACAAATAATTTAACCTAATTGTGGATTCTTGAGTTTCCTCATAGTTTCTTTTGTTGACAAGTATTTATTTGATAGGTGTCAACAGCAACATTTTACTTATAGGCAATAGAAGAGCTACACATATTAAACAATGTAGGCTCAGAAAAGAAAATGATCAGATAAGACTTTCTGCTTAATTGATATTAACAGATGATAAAACATCACAAATACAATTGAGCTCGCTTTTAGAATACTAATGTGCATTATGGCTTAAACTGCCTATGTGTAATAGCAATAACAAATTTCCTGAGGGTAAAGATTGGAGAAAAGTGTCTAGTAGGAATTACGTAGCTCACAGAGCTCAAGACTGGAGCATCTGGCATTTTTACACTTTATCCAATTCACCTTCAAAGTATCCCTTTCAGATACATCAAATAGAAATGCTACTTCTTATTTTCTCAAGGAAAGGTGAGTGGAAACAAAGAGAGTTAAGTAAATATTCCAAACTCCTAATTAAAGTTAACACAGTTCAGGAAAATCCAACTTGTCAAAATTACTAATATGAACCAAGAGGTTAAGCTATTTTCCAAATCTACTGTTGTACAAATCACGAAATTCTGAGCAGAAAACTTTAAAGGGTAACAAAAGAGACTTTCCAATATTGACATTACTGATCTAATTCAGTGGAATGTGTATGTGACTATTATTTTCCTCCAATTTACTAGGTGGACAGAAATACAAATATCTGATCAGTGTCATATAGAAAGTTTATGGCATGTGTAGCTCTTATTTGTCCTAAAGATCTTAGTTATTCTCAATGATCTGTTTGATTATTTTCCAGAAATGTGATTCAGAGGGAAGGACACCATCTGAAAATAAGTAAGTACCTTACCCTGACTGTGGGTGAACTGCAACCCCTTATATGAAAAAACAAAACAAAACAAAACACTTTGCTGCTTTTCACTCGTTCATTCTGCAAAAATTTATCTATCTATTTTAAAATCTTTTTTTGGGGGGGCTGGCCAATATGCACAAATATTTACTGAGCACCTACTCTTCTAGGTGCTTATGATCATCAGTGAATAAAACAGCCTAAGATAGCCTCAGCATTCTACATTCCTGCCTGGGAAATAAAACATAAATAGTAAACATAATAAACAGGTAAATTATATGGTATGTTATAGGATGATACATGCTTTAAAAATACAAAAAGTAGAACAGGATAAGGGGATTTGGGAGAGCTGGGTCTGGTGCATGGGCAGCCTGATAAAATTTTATCATTTATGTTTAAATGGAAATCTTGTGTATATTTACCTTGCATAACGTAGGTTACATCTAAGATTCTTTAAAATATCAAGGTTAAATGATATAATTTTTAAAAGTTCAAGAAATTCTACCTCTTGTTCTGTGATATTTTAGAGGTGATTAACTTGAGAAATAACTAGTATTGTGTGGTTAGTTACTCAATAAACTAGTGAACCAATCAATCAAGATCTTAGAGGACTTTAGTGGTGAGTAGAAAATCTGTGATTTGGTTTTTGAGTGATTTAAAATCTACTGTAATGACACTATCCAAGATTTCATACTAAATGTAAATATACATAATTTGTATTGTTTCAGAACAGAAGTGCCAAAAAATGTATTTATATGCTAATATTTGTGCAATAAATATATTTATACCATTTATCAGAATGGATAAATACTTATGTGTTCCCAAGGTACACTTTAAGATCTGATTTTAGAAATATTGCTATATAGTTTTTCTGCATAGTCTATTATTACAAGGAAGCCCATACATAATAGAATTGTGCCCCAAGTTTAAGATATTAAAAAAAAAAGGTGACCACATGGGAAATAGTCTAAAATAATATTAATGAACCTAGTGAAAGTCAAATTGCTTTACCAGTATAATAACTAGTAACATGATTCACAGGTGGATGACAATGATTAAACAGAAATGCCCTAAGGCCACTCCTGAACAGAGGGTTAGTGTCATTGCAATACACACACGTGGGGATCAAATTTATGTTTCAAATAAAAACAGGAATATATTTTTTCTCAAAGCCACTTACAACCCCATGACCACCATCCATCTAGATAGCTGATGTGGCTAGAAAAAGGCAGTTGGTATAGAGATTGAAATTTAGAGCATGCCTAGGATAGGATGGCAAAGTTCTACAAACACCATCAGAATTGACAGAATATATTTAAGGAAAGTAGTAATTTCCAAAGAAACCAGGCAATAGAGATTCAATTTCCCCACACTTTAAGTAAATATGTTCATAAACATTAAAATATACTATTGATCATCTCATCATAGATCAGATTTAATGAGATAGGAATTATGTAGGACACATAGAAGAACTAAACTTGAACAGTTCTCTTAATTAAGAATCCTTAAAAATTTTTTTTTCACAATCCCCATGAAGATTAATGCCATCACGGACCCATCTTTTTTATATATATGCCTTTTTCTAGAGTACATTCTATATGTGTCTTTTTCTAGAGTACATTCTATATGTGTCTTTTTCTAGAGTAAATTCTTCAGGCTCTGGATTGACAATGCTAAGGTAAGAAGTCTACTGCCTTTGGCTAATTTCAATTATTTTTGTACTTTTTCTTTCTTTAAGTGATCAAATATTTTTGTGAGAGTCACAGAATATTTTAATAGTTTTCTCTTCCTAAACATAAGATTGACTGTCAAGTGGCTTACTGAAGCTCTCATGCATTTAATTAACAGATCAGAGTAAAAGTGAGAATATATGAAAGTCATCTGGAAGCTCATAGGTAATGTTAAAAACAAATGATCATTTTCGTGAATCACTATGCGTAAGTTAAAACGTGAGCAAACACTTACATGCTGTATTCCATGAGAAACACATTTTTAAAGTTATCTTCAATTTTACATTTTAATGACTAATTAAGGATCTTCTAGATTGTCACCTCAAAATAAGAAAGATATTTACATTTTTCTTTTATCTTGGTACCTAATTTATAATACCTGTTATTTGATGTAGAGAATAAAATACTCAGTTTCTCTTAGAGATATTTCTCAAAGTATACCTATTATAAACACTAAGCTCCCTTTTCTTTTATAGTTATTACTCCAAGTGCATGGAATAATTTTCAACTTAGCAGTGCACATAGGTTAACTTGAAAAATACTTATAGCTAGAGCTTGTGGAGTCTCTGGGGTTTACATCACTAGAATTTGATAAAATAGAAACTATGAGATAAGGTAAAAAAAGGAAAAGACAAGGTTTTTACAAATTTTCTTTTTAGAGAGAGGCTTTAGAGATTCCAATAAATATGTCACCATGATACCTTGATGGTTTATACATGTGAGATGGTTCTATTAGTTTGCATTGTTTTCTGAACCATATAATAAAACTGGAGCAGCATTGTTCCAACAGAAGTTATTTCAGGAAGGTTGGAGGGTAAGTGCTGTGTACCTTGCTCCTAGCAATTTAACACACCCATCCTTGTCACCTCTATCAAGAAGGCAGGGGATCATCAGCTAGTGTTTGCAAATAGGTGACATCTATGATTCTGGCTGACCCACTGTAAACTGATCTAATCCATTATGAAAAGACAGATGTAGTAAGGTAAAAGAACAATGAAGAACTGTTGCTTAATGCTGTCTATATTAAGATTAAAAACTAAAGAGTTCAGTATACTCTCTGGTCAAAGATGGCCACTTCACAAACTTTTGGAAACTCAATTATTATCATTGCATCTTAGCTTTTTTTGGGGGGGGAGTTAAGAAAAAAAAAGTGGAAACGGTTTCCTAGGAGTATATACATTTTTCTGTTTTGTTTGTTGGTTGGTTTGTTTTTTTTGGGGTGGGGGTGCAATCTAAACTCAATGGAGAATAAACAGATGTTTGAGTTTTCACCAATGACTATTTTTCATCTTCTCTTCCACTTAATGACATTTTGGGCACATTGCAAAGCTTACTAATTTGGTTGTTTTAAAGTCCGTTTGGTTTAAAACTTTAATCTCAAATTGAATTAAAATCTTATCTCCTCCTCGCTCCCTTTCTGTATACAGATTTGTTGGGGATTGCTGGGTCTATCAAATGAACAGGCTCTTGATAGGCCGAAGGGAGGTTCCTGGAATCATTTTTTCCTATCCTTTTTAGGATAATGGGCCAGATAAGGCTTCTTGTCACCATCTTTGGGATTTAGTTGTCAACTTCTGAACAATGAGATAATGCCATTGAATGGCCTGTTACATACAAATGATATAAAGTGTAGTGCTTCATAGTGTTCAATTTAGAACACACTTCTGTAAACCTTCATTTCCCCTCCACTAATGACACGTGCATTTTACCTCCACTCCCCCAAATAGCAAATATATAACACTGAAGAAAAACTGAATTACCATGGCTGTTACATCTGGATGTTTCCACCAGCCTGCCATTTTGATCGTAGCATGCCATTGCTTGGTAACGGTATCCTTGTCCACATTCCTTGATGTCTGCTTGTATTTTCATTCCCAGTAACACTTCCACTTTCCCCTCTGGTAAAATACAGTCTGACCAGTTCCCCACAGGCTGTGCATTGTATTTGTCACAAGGACAATACTGAGTCTCAATCAGGGGGTACAGATGGGAATTTTTACATTTTTCCTTCTTTTTACTTTTTCCTGTGGAAGAGAAACACCAGACAATTTAAGTTGTGAAGTACCATCATTAATTTCAAGCACCCTAAATTTTCTACTTTCCTAAGCTTCCTTTCTCCATTTTTAACCATGTTCAACAGAAGCCTATAAATAAATGGTATTTTCTTACCCCACAGTGTTTTCCATATGTTGGTAAAGGGTGATTTGCATGGTGAAATTTTTCCTATTTTCTTATTTAGAAATAGCCTATTTTGCATAAGGCACTCACTATTGTGTTGAATTTTATACTTTTCAAGATGATTAAAATCCTCTAAAATGATCAAGTGTTTTCATTGACTGGGGAATCTGAGGTAAATGCATAAACCTCTCCTTTATAACATATGCAAAAATATGAGATGAAGAGAGACAGTCACTGTATTGGACCGTATATCTCTTCTTCTAATTCCAAATAGATAGTATAATTATATAGGATCATAATTCAGAAGATGAAATTTTTGAATTTACTTTTCTTATTATGATTTTGCATCTTCCAGTATTTGTGAAGAGCAATCATTTTGATATACTTGGTTATTAATAAAAGAAATATCAATAATATTCAAAATGAAGATATTTAATATCACTATAAAAATATTTGAGAAAGTTTGAATATAAATCTAAATTAATTACCTTTTAAAATTAAAAAGAACCCTCTTTAGTATAACAGTTATAAATGTACTTAAAAATATACATTTATTTATCTTAATTGTATCACATACTATTTGCATTATATCATATTTATTATGAGATGTATCACATACAGTATATTAATATATATGTTTTAATTATATTACATATAATTAATTACATATATTTACCTCTAACTCTCATAAGCTGCCCTATAGAGGCTTCATTATGCAGCTGGTTCATTTTATTACTTAAATTCTGCATAGTCTACTAGAACCAATATTTTAAGGTTTCTTTTGCCACTGACAATTTTTTTGAATGCACCAGGATTTAGTTCAAAATGATGGCTCCTGCTTTTGCTCATTATGTCTCTGTTTTTTGTCACTGCCTGACTTTTAAAACGGATACAGAGTTAATGTCATATTCCTCCTTCTAGGAAATGAAGGATAATCTGAGGCTATGACAGTGAGAATGAATGGGTTAAGTAAAGAAGTGGCAATATTTCCTCTTGTCCCCCAAAAACTTTGCTCCAAGCATTTCACAGCCTGTAGGCAATCTGCTAAAAGTACATGTTTAAGTCAAAAAATAATCTGACACATATTGTATAGTGAGTCAGAATTCAATTCTCAAGGATGTTTTTTCTTTTTACCGAAAGTACGTAATGCTTTTATCACTGCCAACTTAACATTGAAATACACATCCAAATGCATTGACATATTAGGCATGGGTACTGCAACAACAAGGCGCAACCCTGAATTTTTCAAATACATTGTCAGAACTCGCTTGGCCTGACTTTTATTGGGTTTTCTACCTCGACAAGCATTGGCTTTCATGTACCAATTATTCTTACCAACAATGGTGCGCTTTCTGGTCCTAACTGCACCACAATCTCCATTGCATGAAGAAAACTTGGACCAGCTGGTGAATTGACAGTCATCTTGGCAGGGGATCTGGCAAGCTTGGGTGAGGGCTGGCACAGGGCCTGCATACTGGAGGCACTCCAGGACGCCAACCTGCCCTCCATCTTGCTTTCGACAGGTAATGGCTAAAAGAAAAGCATAAAACTGCTTATAACAGATTCAAAGGTCAAATTACTCTGCAGTTTAGAAATCAACCTAACCTTTGCTTAGGCAGTCAGAGGAATCCTCATTTAATTCCTTATTTACAGTAAAAATCTAGTAGGAGTACTTCTAATAATCACAGTAGACATTGATCTTGCGGTTTTTAAAATAACATAACCCTCAGTGGCTTTTGTGGTACAAAATAGTGCACATGCGCGCACACACACACACACACACACACTAGCATTTAGCAGTTTTTATTAGATGCTTTTAAGGATTTCAATTCATGTCACATGTGCAATATATTTAGAAACAAATGTTTTAGGAGACAAATAAATCATACATGGATGGCTTCTGATAATAGTTTACTTTGAAAACAGAACATTTATAGAAGTTCTGGGAGACACCAGGTACCTCTAATATTGTTTTATAATATTTATAATATTTTATAATATTGTTTATTTAATATTGGACACGCTAGAATTTCTATATAGAAGGGTCATCGTGGAAGCGAGTTGGTTAGTAGGTTGGGGCAGAGAAGTGGTGCTTATGGGACTTGTCTTGAAACTTCATTGGCATAGAAAGCACTTTTTTTTTTTTACTGCATTGGGTGTTTATTGGGATGGCTTTGGAGCGGTTCATGGAGGGCGCAGTGCCAAAGCCTTCCGCTCCCTCTGTCTACAAGTTCTTCACATGCACAAATATCAACTTTGAATTTAAAAATAAAATTGGAAACTTTTAACTGTCTTAATTGGCATTTCCACAATGACATATGGACTCAAAAAGAATCAAATAATTTAAAATCTGTAAGTATCATTTTTCCTCAAGATATTGTTTTACTGAATTATTTAAAACAAAGGATAATTTTATTACTAATGGAACACAGATATAAAATTGCTTTAAGGTAACATGTCTCAAAGAAAAAGAGCAAGTGATCTTTAAAGTCCCCTTTCTCCCCATGCCAGTCACCCCCAACTCCAATGGTTTTAAAATAATTTGATAATTGAGGAAGCAGATAAAATATTTAAACCTTGGTTCTAAAGTTAAATCTTCATCAAGTTGCCTTAAATGGCTTCATCCAGCCTGATTCACATGGCTTCCTCAGCTTTATGGTCTAGACTGAAAATGCTGCTCACCTCAGCCCAGCTTGGCATTCCACCATCATGAAATTAAGGTGAAGGAGCCTGATATTTTTGACCTTAAGTTACAATTAGGGCACAGAGGGCCCCAGGTTAGACAACACTAAATCACTGGATCTATGTACTAAAACCTAATGCCTAGTAGTGTAGGACTGTGAGTGGGATGTGCAAAAGGACATAACTAACAATTTTAGAAAGAGAAGAATTTCTCTGTGAAGTTGAACACAACAGCTTCATGAAGAGTTACATAAAAAGCCCTTCGTCATTGTGCAAATGAAGGTGGAACTCCACCTGTTTTTTAGCTATAGGTGTTCCTTCATTTAGTATGAACAATTTTGAAAGAGCCAATTTGTACAAAAGGAACAGGGGGCCCTAAATTTTAAAAATACGAAAATCTGGAAGGGTAGGCAGCGGTGGCCTTATTTATGAGGGTTATATGACAGGAGAAAACATCGAGTGCACCAAAGAGAATCTCACCCACTTGCGGGAGGAATTGTCTGGTGCTCTGTGTTTACCTTAACAGTCTAAGGTAATGGTTCTCACGTCTTGCTGCAAATTGTAATCACCTGGATAGCTTTTGGAAAATATCTATGTCCTTGCTAAACTCACATGATCTGATTTCATTGGTTGAGGAAACTGTCCTGGGCATTAGTATCTTTTTCAAGCTCTCTGATGATTCAATGTGCAAGCTGTATGAGAACTGCTGCTCTAATGGGTAATGTATTTTCACCTGCATCAGAAACAATGTAATGCTATTGAACTTGAAGATTGCTGAACCCATCCAGAGTTCCAGAACAAGATCTCTGTTATGGGGTCAAGAAATATGCCTTTTTTTTAAAAGCTGCTCAAGTATCCTTATGCATATTAAAGTTTGAGAGTCACTAGCTTGAGTATTCAAGGCACAAGGAGAGTTTGGCTGAGACTTGAGGCTAAGACTAAAAGTCCTTTGGTACCCAGTCACCCTGGCACCATGCAAAGCATTAAACAATGGCTGAGCATGTGGGCATGAACTAAGAGAGCTCTATATTTGCAGTTCAAGGAGAGGGGTAATGGGGACTTGTACAGAGAGTAGATAAGAAAGAACATCCACATAGTTTGGAAGAATGTCATCTGTAGCATGACTTAGGAGGAATCCCCATGATACTGGATATTAACGAACTGATGTGATTTTGCAATTCTCTCTACACTTGTCATTTAGAAGCAGGATTGACCCCTTAAACACTTCAAACTTAGTAAGCTCCAATGGTTCATGGGCAAAGTTGCCCAAGGATGCTCAAAAGGAAGAACTGATAAAGATGGACTTTTTACTCATTAGGATAAATGAAAACCTCAAGAATGATTAACTTGGAAAATAAGAGATTTGGTCATATTAGAATCCTAAGCTGTAAAGAGGATTGCACTGTTTATAACTAAAAGAAAATTAGAAATTATAAAACTAAATCTGGGTTGTTTGAAATGAAACTACTTTTACCTACTCATCCAATTTAGCTCTCTAAAATGGAGACTCAGATATATGTCTTTTGAGAAATTAAATGAAATTGCCTTAGATTCTCTATTAAGGGTTTCTCTCACAAATTTTATTTTAGAATTGCTCCAACTATCATCACATTAAGTAACACCGGAAAAGAAAAACAAAATAATATAATACCATTACTGACATAATTCCAGACACAAATTAACTTATTTTGTGAAGACCTATACTATTTACATAAATCAGAAGCCCTTTTCTCCATATACCTGCATAACATAAAATCATAAGTATTTCAGCTAGTTGAAAAGAAAAGAATGTGTAAAATTTGCATATCTGTTCTCAGAAACCCACTCAGTACTCCACTTTGCTTATCTGTGATTTTAGACAGTTTATGTTCAGAATGAATTACTCATACAATCTTATCCAAACAAGTAGCACCATTTGTAAAATATATTGAAAATTTATCGTACAACTCAACTTGTTTGTATTCTGATTTAGAGGAAACACAATTCAAACACAGAAATGCAATCTAAAATGAACTTCCTGCTATTAGGGTGAGAAAAATATAAATGTTTGGAAAGGAAACCATCTGGTCTCTCAACTTCATAAATTTTAAAACTCGTTTCTAAGACACTGAAAATAGAGTGGTTTTAACTATAGAAAAGATGGATCATACTAAGCATAGTTTCCTAGCACACCAGAAAGCTTCCTACACCCAGACAATTGTATCTGTATTTACAGGTGGTGCGTGTATATCTCATGTATAATGATTTTGCAAGTTCTCCTTTGAGCTGAGGCTTTGTTAGCAAGACGGGCAGAAAATCATATTACGTTGCCCTATGGGTAATTCACCATAAAAGCTTCTTAGCGAAATCAGCAAATATCAAAATAATTATTTTAAAGTAAAATTCCATACTTAACTCTGTGCCACTATATCCACTTATTTCATTTATAATTTATTTTATTTCTATAAGGCACAGCAATTTTTGCTTAAGTAACATGTGACTGGCTGCTCCCAGAAGGCTGAAAGCCTGGGTGAAATTGATGTGACTAACTTGTGGGTTACATATGAACCAAGCTAGGCAAGTTTAGCCCATCAATATTGAGGAAATGCTGTAAAGATAAATAAGAAAACCAGTTTCTTCAACAAATAAATGCTACAAAAAAGGAAGCTAGAACTGTTGTTAGATTAAAGTGACTTAGAAAGCACACACACCCAAATGCAATGTGGAGACCTTTTTGGATCCTAATTTGAACAAATTGATCGTGCCTAGACATTTTTGAGACAATGGGGGAAATTAAGCATGTTCTGAATATTAGACAATACAAAATGATTACTGTTAATTTGCTTGGTGTGATAATATTACCGTTGTTATGTTAAAAGAAAAAAACAAGTATTTATGGATGATATATGAGTATGTCTTATCTGGGTGTTACTTTGAAACACTCCAGCAAAATTCTTTTTAAATGTGTGGGGAGTGGCAGATGACCAAGAATGTCAATATGTTAAAAACTGCTTAAGCAGGGCCGGCCCGGTGGCGCACTGCTACAGTGCACCGCTTGGGAAGTGTGGTGGCACTCCCGCTGAGGGTTCAGATCCCACATACATACCGGTTCCCGCTCACTGGCTGAGTGAGGTGTGGGAGCAACACCAAGGGTTGCGATCCCGTTGCCGGTCCCGGTCCGGTACGGGGGCAACACTGAGGGTTGCGATCCGTTGCCGGACACGAAAAAAGACAAAAAAAAAAAAAAAACTGCTAAGCAGAGCAAGTGATGACTACATTACTAGAACTCATTAGTCTCTCTACTTTTGCATATCTTTAAAACTTTGAAAAGGGGATAGATAACATTGGTTAAGGTAAAATGACATGGGTATCCACATTATGCAGATATGAGTATGTAAGTGGAAGGCTACTGAAGCAGCTCTGAAGTAAATCTAGTAAAATTAACTGCTCATCTTCATTTCCTTGAAGAAGAATGAAACTCCCTTATTGTTCAGGATGCACAAAAAAGGGGAGTTCTCTTGTTCAGTGGATCACCCTTCAGCATGTAAGGCCATGTTGTCATTTTGTTTGAATATTCAAGTGAAATAAATTGCTAGATGTAAAAAGTGCACACAGAAGTTCATTACAGGACATGATAAAATCAATGTCTCAGAGCACTGAAAGCTGTTGGATTATATGTAACAAAGAGTTCAAGGAGCTTTGAGACCTTATTTATTAAATGGAACAATATTAACCTGGTTTGTCCCAATGCAGTGGTGTCTGGGTAGTACTGAGACAGAATATGTTCAGCTAAGTGATTAGATAAGTGATTTTTCCTATAGTTTTATGAAAAACAATGCCAATAGTGAGAATGAATCATGTGGAAACGAAAAAGAAAAAGCTTAGTGTGAATGGGAGCTAGTTACCAAGAGACCCAATTGTGCTGAGGATAAGACCAAACCTATAAATAATGCAAGAGGGCTACAATTGTTTACTAGGTGGATATAATGATCCTGGTTTTTGTCTGTGTGTAAGGGATTTTACATTTCCTAATTATAATTTGTGACTGTAACACTGGCAGAATGGAAAAAAATGTGCTCTTCTTTTTTTTTTTTTTTGATCCTAAATAGTTACCAATGATCCCCAGTCTCATTGAGGCTAATAATAAATGTGAAAATCCCAGTATGAGAACTTACTAGAAAATAAAAATCGCCTCCCTGTGGAGTAGCTCAGACTGAGAACAGCTAGATTCCTAGCTGGGATCTGGGAAGGGTTAAGTAACTGCATCATGACACATAGAGCATCTGAGAACCATCACAGACACAGCATGGTATCAAGCTTATTTTATGAGCTACTATTTTAAAAAATGGCAAATACTAATAAGCATTTTATGACAGAACTCTCAAAGAGATATAAAACCAAACCAAAATCCCCAAATCAACTAGGATGTTAATATTCATAGGAAATTAGAGGAAGACACTTTAAAATAGAAATAATTCTAAAAGTTTTAAATAATAGTTTAAGTGGATATAAAAAATACTGGATGGTAACTAACAAATGCATCAGCCAGAAGATTCTAAAAATCATGTTTGTGTAAAATTTCCTTAAAGCAAGTTCCTTCTCTCTTTGCTACCTAGTTCTTTTTCCACTTCTACTCTTTTTTTCTTCTGCAAAACTCTCTGAAAATGAAGAGATTAATGTTCCTTGCTGAGATAAATTGGCCCAGATAATATGTACCTGACCTTGATTATGCCTCTAAAGTTTAATCATTTAAAAAGCACAAAGTAGGCCAGAGTTTTAAGCAAAGGGTGGTGCCAAGGCCATCAATATAGATTAAATCACTTAATTTGGGCATAAGATTTAAGCATATTTGCTCACAAAAAATAACAGCATAGAATATAGTTAAATACTTATATCTTGTATTCCACAAATCATTTAGATTTAATTTTGATAGGAGAATTAGAACTTTGTCTTTTCTTTTTTAGACTTCCCTTTTATAATCTTTTTCACCAATTAGTGATACAGAATGAAGACTCCCAGGGCCAGGAGGGTGCCTGTCATGTGAGGCATATTATTGAAGTTTTTTTCTTTTTTGTGGCCTAGATTTAAGAATAAATCCAAATTATGTTGGTCTTCACATAAAGAGACTGATGTCATATCTTAGTGAGAGGTTGACATCACAATGAATATTTCTTGGCAGGCAAGGATACAGAGAGGCTAAAAAATTAGGACAAATAGGGTGGTTGACACTGAGGATTATAACCCTAGTTCCAACTAGTCTCCAGAATTAGATACACATGGAAAGTACACCTGGCAGGAGATGGCATAAAGACCAACATGGAGACTGAACAAGAGCATATATGAAGTCATTTAAATGAAAACTCTGCATCTAGTCTTTGCAACTTTATATCACACTTGGTATAAAGGAGTCATAAAGTAATAAACATTGGAGTGATATATGCACATTTAAGTTGCATTGATTGACATTGTTCCTTATGGCAGTTATGGAAAAAAATAAGCAAATTATCTAAAATTGTCATTATTATGAGACATCTATTTTATTTCTAATGCAAATGTAACAGTAGCTCTATAGCTATTATGGTTAGATTTCAATAATATAGTAATCACTGGTCAAGTAATAATTTAGCCTTCTAAATGCTATGTGAACTATAGAAATGTGAACAGAGAGAAAAGATGGTAGAGGTTACAGTTCTATTAAAAGATTATACAAAGTCACTTGAATAGTATGAAGCAAATATAAGCTGCCTATTCACTTAAAAATTAAATAGAACATGGACATTTTCATGTTACTTGCATTTCTCTTTTATTGACAGTATTACAGGAAAGATGCTTATTTCAAAGACCATCTAAAATTCTCGTATGAAATTTAAGAATAATCCAGCCCAGCAATGACTGCCAAGTCACGGCCAGAAGTGCCCTGGGTTCCTGAGCTGGGGTTGGGGGGCAATGAGGGCCTCAGCCACATCCCCGATGTCCACATCCAGCCCAGCAACAACCATCAGGCTGCCGCAGGAAGTGCCCCGGGCTCTTGAGCCAGGGTTGGGGGGACCAAGGGCCTCAGCCACGCCCTGCCAATGTCCACATCTAGCCCAGCAATGACCACCAAGCTGCTGTCAGAAGTGCCCCAGGCTCCTGAGCCCTGGTGGTATGGGCCAAGGACCTCAGCCATATGCCCCCCAACATCCACATCCAGCCCAGCGATGACCATTAGGCGGCTGCTGGAAATGCCCTGGGCCCCCAAGCCAGGGTACGGGCCCCGAGAGCCTCGGCCATTCCCCCTGACATTGGCATCCAGCCCAGTGACAACGACCAGGCCACTGCAGGAAGCATCTCAGGCTCCTGAGCTGGGGTTGGGGGTGCCAAGCGTTCAGCCACGTTCCCCTCATGTCCACATCCAGCTCAGCCCCCTGGCTCCCTGCTGGAATGAGGCAGGCACAGTCCTCAAAAACGCCCTTACTTTCTCATCCTCCCACCCTATTCCCCTCCTCCTTCTTCTCTCCCCCTCCACCTCAACTGCTCCACAATAACATCTTAGGATGTAAAAAAAAGTAATAATAATAAGTAAATAAATAAAAAAAAAATAAAATTTCCATATGAAATTTAAGAATGATTCAAATTTTGAAATTGCCAAATCCAGTCAATCCCTTCTTTAAAATCTCACTTTTTCCTCTCTCAATTTAGTTCCATGCCATTAGATAAAATTTCCTGGAATACACCATTCTCAATACCCAAAGCCTTAGTAAAATCCTTTATTACTTCTAATTTTCTATTTTAAAAAAAACCCTTGCCTCCAACTTACTCCCAGGAACCCAAGGCAAACTGGTAATATACTGTTCCCAAATATGAAGAATTTCCTTTTTGCATTTTTGCATGAGTCATACTATATCTAAATGTCATACTATATTAGATACTAGATTTAAATATTTAAATCTTTCACTATGCCCTATCAGTGATTATGTTTTTCTTATTTTTCTGATTCTTTAGTGGTTATTGTGTATATACACTATTGTGTTATTAATATGCCTTGAAACCTAAATCATGCATATATACCTATAGTATATTTCTTAATACAATAAATTAACTGAAACTATTTGTTACGCATTTTTATTCCCTCAACAGGCTGGACCTAGTACCATCAAGGCAACACAAAACATGTAAAATGTATTCAATAAATATTTGTTTTATGAGAGAATGAATTACATTGAATGATATTCAGGAAGTTTGAATTGGCTTTTTGGAACTGGGGTTATCCTGTTTTCACAGCTTTCTGAAAGAGCTTAATATTAACAAACCTACAGCTCTGTACACTAAGATAGCAATTTTATTTAAAGACACTGATCCTCCACTATTGCAATAAACTGACTTGTGTTTCCCCAAAATTCATACATTGAAGTCCTAACCCCAATGTGATGGTATTGGAGATGGGGTCTTTGGAAGGTAATTAGGTTTAGGTGACGTCATGAGGGTGTGGTTCTCATAATGAGATCAGAGATCTTGTATGCACTTGAGTGTTCTCTCTCTCTCTCCCCGCCCCCCATGTAAGGACACAGTGAAAAGACACCTGTCTGCAAGACAGGAAGAGGACCTTCACCAGGAACCAAATCAGGTAGAACTTTGATCTTGGACTGCATAGCCTCCAGAACTGTGAGAACTAAATTTCTGTTGTTGAAGCCACTCAGTCTATGGTATTTTGTTATAGCAGCCTAAGCAGACTAATACAACTATTAACACAAAGTTTTAAGCACTTTTTTAATAAAAGATTTCTAATGTTTCTACAGAAACACTTGAAGAACTTAAAGAAAATACCCTATGTGTAGTAGAGTAACAAATCCAATTTAGAGAAGACTGGACAAAAATTACTGATGATTTTGGGAGTGATTGATATAAAATTTTGCTTCATTGTTACGTCACTCTTCTTTCAAATGTAAAGGAATTGGGTCATAAATTCCTATGTGCTTTTCAAAATTTTAGGAAAATATAGATTTTCTTTTAAAGTACTTTGTATTCTTACGTAATAGAAAACATTTTCATGAAGTTTTGACATATATAGAATATAGACTTGATCAAGACTGCATTACTTGACTAGAGGCAAAACTTCCTATATTCTTTCTCCTGTTATTCTAACTCATTTTTAGGGGAAAATGATTCTCACTAAGTTGCTTTACAGTATCAGTGCTGAGATTGTAAGAAGTTACAGTGATTATTTGTTAAAGAGACTCTGGGAACATAATTGCTTGTCAAATCCTTTCAACATGCTACCACAGATAGTTCCTAAAATTGGAACACTTATGTTATTAATAGTAAAAATGACAGTCTGTCTATGATGGCCACTTTTTTGTTAACAGGTGGCTAAAAGTAGGTGCAGGTGACTGGATAAGAGAACACCTAGGATGCTTGGCTGGTAAGTGACAGAAGAGAATTAGTGTTATATTTTTCTACTAATATGGAAGGGTCAAGTCATTTGAGAAAAACTAAATCATAACAGGTGACCTCATAAGCGTTGTGTTGAGTGGTGTATATTCTGTAAGACACAAACTTTCTTTTCTTTTTATGCATACTTAGTAAATTAACTCTTGACGTCCAGTTTTTGGGTATGGTTTATCATGTTCCAGGCAGGGAAAATATGAGGGCCTGGTATGTTTTTCTTCTGTCTCCCATATCTCATATACTTTCTAGTTTTACCTTTAACTCTTTTTTACTTATTTTTATTTGTACTACTAAAGTTCTTGGAGTCAAAATTTTACCCCTACCCCCCAAGAATGCTAGAATTTCATCCTAAAGGCAGATATTTCACTACTGTCACAGTCTTAATGTCCTCTACTCTCAACTCTACAATAGTTCCTTTATTGCTGAACTGAATTTGGAAACTTCTTCCTGAGTGATAAGATAAACTCCGGGGATTTTCTGATCCTGTTGGGTAATGACTATTCAGTACTATTAGAAGTTACGATTACATCATTGATTACACAGCTTTCCAGTGTAAACCAAGAGTCAGCAACTTTTATTTTTCTGTAATGGGCTAGATAGTAAATATTTTTGGCTTTGTGGGACATGTATCTGTTGCAGCTATATAACTTTGCCTTGTATCAGGAAAACAGCCGCAGGCAACAGATAAAGAAGTGGGTGTGGCTGTGTTCTAATAAAACTTCACAAAAAACCAGGCTGTGGGGCTGCATTTGGCCCACAGGCAATAGTTTGCTGACCCCCAGTAAAGACAAGTTTGATAAAAGCCATGCAATAAACATTTCTATCTTTAGAATCATGGAATGGTATAGTTCGCTGTCTCATATTTTAATTCACATGATACTATGCAAGTAGGAACATAGTAATTTAAAGTTAACATTTAGGTTAAATTTTTTAAATTAAAGAGAAAACAATTAAAAGAAATGCTTAAAGAATCTACAAATGCAAACAGGTTAGAGAAAAAAGAAATCTATTAGTGGTAAAATATAATCATTTTTCCTCTTATATACAATGTATCTTAGAGATCTTAGCTTTTCCTATGGCTTCAGCAAATCACTTTATGGAAATGTTACCTAACTTTCTATCTGGCATCCTAAGCTGTCTCTACAGCTACATTTCTGCATTTCAAATGCATACTTGGGTGTTTCAACTTGGCTACCCTAGCATGGCCTCAAACATCAAATATACAAAATACACTTTCTAAAATTAGCTCTACTTTCAACCTAAGGATTTTCACCAACATCAAAGATTCTTAAGTTAAAAATGTTCGAGTTAAAAAACCGTATTATCATCTTTGACTCTTTTATTTCCTTACTTTTTCTACTGTCTGCCACTAAGTCCTAAAAATATTTTCCTCTATCATATGTCCAAAATTTATTTATTTTTTTCCCTTTTCCACTACTGTGGTTCCTATTACTTCAACCTTGCATTGCTACACAGCATCCTAGTTGCATCCAGGCCCATGTGTCTTATGTTTCTAATTTATCCTGTACATGTCAACAGATAAAACACTGCTTTCATCAGGTCCTTGCTCATACCACTTATCGAACAAGGTCTAAAATACCAATCCTGGCATTTATAACGCTCCACAAAATCACCCCAGGCTTCAGCTCATATCTTCCGAGCTTCAATCTACCCACTTTTCTGTGAACATATTTAATGTTTTTGTTTTTCTTACCTCAAACACTTAGATTGTAGAATTGATTTTATTTTGTATTCTTTTCTTCTTTCTACTTATTCTAATATTATGCTTAAAATCAAGTCCCAGCCCATTCTTTAAGTCTTTCCTCAGCCCTTTAGCTTTAAATAATCAGTTCTGTCATTAATCAGTTTCAGTCTTATTGGGTGATGTTATCAGTAATCTCATTTTCTTAACAAATGTAAGCTCCCAGGTTTGAATCTCTTCATCCTGTTCCAACACCCACAGTTCTTTCTATACAGTCTTCTGAACGCAGTCATAGTTGCATGAGTAATTGGTATTAAAAAGTTTTACGTACTAAAGAGAACAGGGGTGTAGCTTCTCTATAGTCTCTGCTAATTGATTTAATGCTTACTACACAATTATTTTAATCACTATAAAAACAGTACAAGTTGGTTTTTTTGTTTGTTTCAGTTTCTGACCATATAAAGACAAGGATGAAAATAGCAAGACTTTGGCAAGTCAATCATGAAGAGTTCTGAAAACAGCCATGACCATCAAAGGAAGAAAATTTTGCCTTTATGCCATTAGCAAAAGATACGCTACTTAATTCTACACTTAATGCTACTACACTCTTACCTCTCCCCATTTTGTGTTTCTGGAGAAATAAATATAGGCTCTAAGAAAAAGAAATTGTTCATCTATTGAGATAACAAAGAAAAAGATTGTCTTCATATGGAAGTGAAAGGGGTTCTCCTGTGTATATTTATGCAGAAATCACTTGTTATAAAGCAACTTTCTCTTCCTAGATATCCCGGAAACGGATAAGACTGTGGAGATAGAGTGAGCAGTCTGACAAGTGTGCTGGGATTAGAAAGCATTATTTAAGAACAGGCAGAGGAAGAGGCACCAGTAATAGGAAACCAAGAAAGGAAGAATCAGAAAATCAGAAGCAAGTAGCACTGAGGCAGACAATGACCCTTTTTCACAGAGGTAGGGGGAAACAGTACTGGATACAAACTGTTAGAAACTCAACGCAGTAACCCCAAATGAGGAATGAACAGAGATTTTTAGATTTTGAAATGGAAAGATCAACAGTAATCACAGAAAGAACAGTTTTTGTATAGACTGTGTGTCCAAAAAACGGCCTATGTTAATATCATTGCTTTCATGCCTACTACGACATACGTGGACATTCATCAGGACTATGGATCAACAGGAAAGGAGAAGGAATCAACATTTAATGAAGACAATATGCACCAGTGCTGTAAGGCTGTTGTGTTCTCAGCCTGAAAGGGAGGAAATGACTCACTCAAAGTTGTGCAGCTTATAAGGAACAGAGTTTGTAACTAAAGCTGTTCACACTCGTGCTACTTCTACCATATCTCATATTTCCTCCAGTGGTATTCTATGAAAATATGTCTTTCATCTGTTTCACCTAATTTCATCTCACACTTTTATCTCTGGGTATTATATGTTCATAGATTATGGAACATGAAAATTGGAATAATCCTAAGAGATCGTTTGTTCTAAACCCCTCTTTTTTTTTCTTTTTTTCCATCTAAATAAACTGAGACCTAAAAAGGTAAAGGGACATACAACGTATGTTTCCTGATTGTATTAGTGAAAAAACTGGCGCTACAACTTATGTTTCCTGATTCCCAATGATTTCATACTCAATTTTCATTATAAACTCTATGAAGGGCCCAAAATATATACAAATGTATGCTTGACACAAGGAGAAATTAGCGGGGCATGACAAGAAGATTTAGTATCACTCAATTTCTCAAAGAATGATTTGAAATGAGGAGAATGACTTTCAATTCTATTTATCTAAATCTCTATAACTGTAAAGGGAGGCAGAGTTATTTTTTACTCGATGCTGATGGTGGGGGATACATAATGAGAATTTTGCAAATAGTATAAGATCCTAACAATCACTAGGTAATTAAAATTATACGTTAACTAAATTTTAAGTTTCAAATGAAGACTTCTAAAATCTTTATGAAATCAAAAAAGGATGGGTGCATATTCAATTATGTATTTAGCTACTTTTAAAATATATAGCAGGTACTTAATGCTAAAAGTCAATATGAGTAAAAACAATCATGTACTCGCTAAAGATTGAATTTGCTATGTATATAAACAACATGTTCAAGCTTGGGATTTATGTATTCCCTATAATGTCGAGTAAATAATTATGGCAAACTTAAAACATTTCCATCACTCATTTGTGCAAGATTCCATGTCACCTAATAAGGCAAACAGATTGCAGTTCACATATTGCAGGTTTTGAGTAAATAAATCTGCCATTTAAAAATCAGTACTGAATATGAATAGAATCGCAGATAGCCATGACAATATTAGAAATGTCATTGCTGAGAACTTCTGCGAAAGTTAACCAATTATATTATACTGTATGCATGCACATATATAATGCATATAGGCAAGATGTAAGAATCTTATTGATTGTTAAGGTGACAGGCAAAGTGTTATGGAATGCCTTGATCTGAAAACAAACAAAAAAACAAGGTTCAGTATGCCATCTATATTATAACCAAAAGCCTGGTCTGATTTTCTTCCAGATATGAATGAGAGAAAAATTCAGGAGTTATAAGCTAATGCCAAATAAAGGATGTGATGTAAAAAGACAAGTTTCTGTGTTCTAGTGTTTTGTAGAAAGAGTCTTGTATATTCATATCTATGCTGCTCTGTTTGCTGAGCATTTGTCAAAGTGACAAACACATCAAGCTAGTGGTTAAGCTAGTGATGATGGAGAAATGAACTGTGAAATGGGCCTCCCACCTCTTGCCTGTCGTCCAGGCCCACAGCTTTCCTGTGCTCCAGGGCTGTCCTGCTGCACACTCCAAGGGACTAATTGACACCTGCGCCACTTGTGAGTCTTCCACCTACAGGAAAAGAACAGAAGCCTAATGGAGAGGAAGCAAAAATGCCAGGCAAATTGCAGAGATACAGCAACATGGAAACATGATTTTGACTACTGCAAACAGAAATTTATGTAACAATGCTCAGTCCTACCTAAATTTAAATTTAGATCTCTATCAAGTCATTATAAAAAGCAGCATTAAACATAAAAGTACTTTCTATGGCAGATGAAGACAAGAGAGCATAATTGTCAAGTTCTATAGGAACATACAGAGAGCACTTAGCTTTCTTAATAATTAGGACTATCAAGTGATGCATTCCATTTCAATAAAGTGTATGTATTCAAGGTATGAAACTGCATTCAAGACATGAATCTTTTGTATAGTGCTCTGTTGGTTAGCACTGTAGGAGTAACTTAACAATTGCAATTATAATACACTTTACAAAAACAAATTCCAAAAATAAATACGTTCGTGCAAATGGTTGTCAGTACATGGTGTAAACATACCATTATGCTATTTGTCATCTCAGAATTCAAAGCAGATGTATTAAGATGGTAAATTTGTCATCAATTTCATCTTAAATTATTATTTTGTGATCACACTTTTCATTAATTGATGCCATGATAGTTTATTTGTTGTCAAGATTGTAATTACATATGATATCAAGTGTCAGTTAGATACTTTCTGTCTTAATGGTGAGGGGTCCAAATTTCTCTAATAAATTATAAGGATGATATATAGTTTCAATGGCTGTAATTTTCCTTGGGTGACCACAAATGAACAGAACAGACATATTACTAGCATCATAGAGACAGAGATATCATTTCATGAGCTAGAATGCCAGCATTTATGAGAAACAAGTACTCTTTGGAGCCAGGGGACATATTGCTTAGTCTACCCTCTTATGCAATTTTTAAAAAGTCTAGTCTTAATCAATTAAAAAAAATTGCCTCCTAAAGTGTATGTGTTTTATAATTATTAACCACTTTCCTGCATTTCCTATAGTTTATATCAATGTAAGACATTTCCCCAAACTACTGGAGCTAACAACACAGCTTGGAAATTCACACAAGTATTTGTCTCCTTGGAGATAATTTCAGTAGCAGAGCAGCTCTCCTAAAAAGGCAAAAAATGGCAGCTACAGCCATAAACATCCCCAACTCCACTGAGCCTGAGGAAGGAACAGGGTTGGCTTCTTTTCCTCATCGTCTGAAAGAATATGGGCGTGAAGTATTTGCCCAGGGCATTGCTCTCAATGCTTTTTCTCCAGCTTGATTACCTGTAGCTCTGGCACACTTGAGGGGCTTCGCAGGCCTTATCTTCATAGAGCGGATCTGTGCAGTCCCGGCCTCCATTGGCTGGCAGCTGAATGATGACCCGGTGCCGAGACTGCTTCCTGACCCTGGAGTCCCCTGGAATGAGGCAGCTTTTTAGCCTCTGTACTTTGCACCAATAAAGGAATCTCCAAATACCAGTCTGTGTGAAGAAATTACAATGCCTCCAGCAACACTTGCTTTGACATCCCTGAATAAGAAGCCTCACCTAGTAGAATCATTTACTAAATTCTCTGAAAGACTGCTTAAATCGAAAACCAAATCACCTTATATTTAAATATCTGAAGAATAGCGAAAACAATTCCACAGTCAGCTAGCCTTTCTAATGCACAGTTAGGAAGTAATTGCTCTTTTGTATATTTCTTTCCCCTTGAGGAATATGACAGATCTAATTAATTTATTTTCCTCTACCTTAAGTTTATTCTCATGCCATTTCACATATCCCTATTTGCCACATGGGACTCATACACGTGTAATAAATCTTCCTTAGAAGGATATATTCAATGTTATAATGTGAAATTTTATTTCTTTCTTATTCACTTAATTTGAAATGCATAACTTGTAAATTATTCCAGTCATTTATTATTCATGTTAAATAGTCTAAGCTCTTCAATTCAGGTCGCATTTTAAACATCAGGGCTCTAAGTGGTGAACTAAAGTGGTTTCCTATAGGCAGACTTCTTAGAGAAACAGTCAAAATGGCAATAATTACTGTGTGTCAATAACTCCAAATTATGTTTAAAAAACAATAGAAAAAATTAAGATTCACCTTCAATAAAGATATCAATTTAACACTATTATTGATATAAGTATGTTCAAAATCTTTTAGTGTTAGTAACAGATAATGTATAGGACTTGACAACTTTAATAAATTATGTTTTGACTTACAAAATATACACTTTAATGATGAATTGTCCACATGGCATGGTTTCACTTACAAAAGAATTCCCTAAAGAATTATGTTAATAGAGTTCCCCTAACCCATTTACATTCTTTTGCAAGATCATTAAACATTTGATACAAAGACTACAGGAACAGAGACATTTTAATTGGTTAGTAGCCCTTAACAAAGTTTAATCAGAAATGAAATGAAACATTTTTATTCCTTTTTTTTTTTGGCAGCTAGCCAGTAAGGGGATCTGAACCATTGGCCTTGGTGTTACCAACATCACTCTCTAACCAAGAAATGAAACATTTAAAAAGATATTGTGGTAATGGAAAAATATGATTTGATAATTACAACTTTCCCAAAATGGAACATCCTTTCTCATGAAGTCAGGATATCCTCAGCACGGTCTGGGCAACTAACCCGCAACCACATTAAGAGAGGATTCTTGTATTAGATGGGAAAATGGATCAGATTAGCGATTCCTAAATGCCTGACTTCATAAGGGAATGTCTTTAACAACGTCAACAACAGATTTCTGGGCCTACACCCAGAACTACTAAATCAGAATCTTTGAGAGCTGGATTTGAGATTCTGATTTTTAAAAAGCTTGCCAGGTAATTGTGCTGAAGAGCCAGGTTTGGAACCTATTGGAATAGATGACCTTGTACTTCCCATCTCAATTTAAAAATCTGGGTTCACATGTAACTTTTTAGGATTATTCCTATTGTTGGGGGAAACCTGTACTATCAATAATTACATTAACTATCTTAATGAATATCTGGAATACTACAAGTAATGGAGTAGGGAATTGGGGGCTGGAAGTATTTGGCAGCTGAGAATTAAAGTATTTGAAAATACTGTTATAGACTTTTATTAAAACAATACTAGTTTGAATGCCAGCTGCAACTTTCACATATTAAATATAACTTATCTAGGGAGTATCTAAGACCTGTCAATAGACCTTTTAATAATGGCTAATGCAGTCTTCATCCATTATATTGTCCAAATGACCCCTATTTTAAGGCCCAGGTGGTAAATTCCTCTAATAATTCAGAGCTAGGAAAAACTGTTTCCCTTGACAATCTGTTAAGAATCCACTGTGCTTCTATCTTTTGCTTTGCTCACCAGAATCTCAGAGCTAATTTTCTTCTCAATGGCAGGAATTTACCTTAACTTTGATTTCCTCTTTACCCTCTCCCCCATTCACTGCCTGGCTGCCTGGCTTGAACTTTTTTAAAAAAAATAATTTTTATTGTTTTTTCTTTTGTTTTATTTTTATAGCCTGCTTTTGATCTTTTAGGAGAGTATACAAACTAAATGACCATTCTCATTTGTTCAGCACTGAGGGAAAGAGAGAGGTTTTTGTTTGTTTGTTCAGAGATAAATAGGTCTTTGTTCCCCAGATGGTCAAAATTTTTGGAGGCAGTCACTGTAAAACCCTTTTCAACCTGAAGATAGAAAACAGGCACAGGATTGAGACCAAAGGATCTGGGGACTGGAGAAGACAATGAGTTCACCATCAGTGGCACCTTATAGACAGAAGCACCTAGTCTTTAAGTATCTAGATGTCAGCTGGTGCAGAGCCAGAGCTGTTCTAATTTAGGAAGCAGCAACCAAATGTTAGTGTTTCAATTCTATTTTGTCTATTGACATGAAGGAAAAAAATGTCACTTAAAGTGCAACTATGAAATGTTCTATGTGACTTCTCATCACAAACTCCATAGTTTGTACTCAATATAATACTATGATGACTCTTTTCACTTCCATAATTGATTCCACAGTGGAAATCCATTTATTCTTATAAAAGGTTCAAATTCCTTAACCTTGAGCAGCCCACAGGATAGAGACTGTGACCTCATTAAAGTGGAAGTCTTCAAAGCCTTAACACCCAGAGAGGAAGTTTAATGGGGTTACGCAGGAATTGTCGTGACATACATGTTTGTACCCACTGGGAGGTTTGTTTCTTCTTAGACTGCAGTTATGAAATTGCTGCTTGTGCACTCCAAGTAACAGCTCTGTAGAGCTCAGCCAGATAGAGCCCTCAGATCAAAGCACAGACAAAGGGAGTGCTACAGTACACGTTAAAAAGGAAGAATGGAAGGTTCCTCTCTAATAACTTGAGCTGGCAAACTTGGAATTTTATACCTTTTATAGTTCCCTGTATGTATTTATGCCCAATTTATTTTATGTGTTTGATGTACATGTAGCATTTCCATTCATCTTTGAGTTTTAGAACCTAGAACAATAATCACACATAATAAGTGCTTAATCAATATTTGCCGAATGAGCAAACACATTTATTTCACACCTTCTCAACTGAATTATTAGTTAGTATCTTCTATTTCTTTCTAAACATTCTCTAATAGTACATGGGTACTAAGTCTGTGCGCTGAGAATTAATAAAAAACAAGCTATCATTGTGTTCATTGGAAACAATGAACATGGGAAAAATAAAGGAACCTGCCTGCGTTATTCCTATTTGAAAATACCGATCTAGGATGGGAATAGAAAAAAAAGGACTGTATATCAGAAAATGATTATGTGATGACAGGGCACATAGATTCAGAGGTTACATAATCTCTCACGCCGTTACAGTAGTTTTCAGATGTCTTAAGACATTCAAGATAAATTTCACCAGAGAAATTACTTGATGGAAGGATTTAAAGGGCAAGCAAAACTGA
This sequence comes from Galeopterus variegatus, assembly GCF_000696425.1. Lineage (NCBI taxonomy): Eukaryota > Metazoa > Chordata > Mammalia > Dermoptera > Cynocephalidae > Galeopterus > Galeopterus variegatus. Next base: position 189,310 of record NW_007727914.1, read on the forward strand.
TTTGTTAAGCTGGAAGTGAGATAGATGGCAGGTTGGAGCAGCATAGTGGTAGGAAATTGAAAGGGAAATGTTTCATGCAAGAAGCAAAAAGTAAAGGTGCTTTTCAGATCTTTGGAGTAATTCTGTGTATTATTGATTTGGGGTATGAAGGTAAAATAGATGCCTCTGCAATATCCCTTCTAGTTCTTACGGTAATAAATGAAGTAAGAAAGAAAGAAGAGCAAACAGAACTTGAACAAACAAGTATATTATTTGATCAAATTGTATTTTTTTTAAGATTAGAGTTACAAATAATTTACATGCACGTATTATTTTATTTTTAAAGTGCCCTTTGTCAAAATTTATAAAAACTTAAGCCAAAGTTAACAGTTGCACTGCTTTGAAGATTAAGCTACGTTCTACTCAATACTGACCTTTAACAGCGTCGATTTTTCAAGGAGTATCTTGGGAGAGGGCAGAATAGCATTTCAAATAACTGTTTTTGTTTTTCCTGGAGTCCTAAGCTATTTTGTTCCATTTTTTTTTTTTTGGCAATACTGTAGCGTAATTTACCTCTTTAAAGTGATTTTTAGGGCTGGCTGGTTAGCTCTGTTGGTTACAGTGTGATGCTGATAACACCAAGGTCCAGGGTTAGATCCCTGTACCAGTCAGCCACCAAAAAAAAAAGTGATCTTTAATAGGAGGGTAATTCCACATTTTAATAAGCTCAAAACTCATAAAATTTAGACTTTACTTGCAGAATTAAATTAAAAACAACACCCCATTCCTGAATTAAATTTCTGTTGCTATTACTTCTCCTTGAACATTTAGCTTTGCTTAGCATTTTTAAATTGCGTGGAAGTCAGTATAATTACAAGGACACTTGGATTATTTCCATTTCTTACCAAATAATAATAATAAAAAAAACTAACCTCACACCATTGTTTTAATTTCCTCACAACAGAAGACTAGCTTTTATAACTTTTATTCCCAGTTTCAGCAGTCTACAGGCAAAACAGAAAAGGCTTCTTTGGAAGCAAAAAGCATCTTGGCACTGTGGTCCAGCAATAGTCTCTTCTATAACCCCCCCAGTCTGTCTTTATTTCCACAATACACAATTATAGCTATTATTTTTAAATCTGAGTGACTAGGTTTAACGTTTCTGAAAACCATTTTTGTTCTAGGAAACTCAACATAAAGTTGCCAAATGAAACAGATAAGGCCGATTTCCTGTTCCAGGAGAGATGAACTATGCTCAGCCAAACATAGCCTTGTCTTCCAAAAGAGCAGATTCCTGAGTTGACATTCTTGCACTCCTTGGCCACAATCACCCCCAGGGGCTCCATGAGAGAACAGTCTCCCAATGGCACTTTGCATTTTAACTTACAGCCATTACCTACCTTCCCCCAAGAGACCAATCCAGCTAAACCCACTGTACCTCACATGTCTGTCACTCACCACAGGAAATGACCCTCTCCAGTTCCTAGGTCTTCAATAGACCTAGACCCACAGCTCTCACCAGGACCCATAGCACTTTCTATAAGCATAATCCAATTCAATTTCCTACCCTTCCAGCACTGCGCCCATTGGAGCACACGGTCTCTCATCTTCAATCTCTTGCAAAGTTTCCTTCACATTCTCCACCAGTGGAAGCTGGCTGTAACTAGCTGTTTCCCAGTCTTTTCTCCTCCCTTTATGTAAACAATTCTCCAATTCCTCTAATCTCCTATCATTAAATTTACCTGATTCCTATGTTTATGAGGGACTACCCTAGAATCAATTTAATGGAATCTTTTCTGTTCTTTTTCTTTTAAACTTTATTTCCTTAAAATACTTTAGAACGAGACAACTTTCATTTTAAATTACTTTACACAATACAAGGAAACATCCAACATAAGGAAAAGGCAAAGTCTTTTCCCACTTTCAAAAATTTCACTTAAAATTTGCATTAGATTCTTAATTATCTGGTTATAAATGTAACTGTAATTACATTTGGAATTATCAGTAAATGACCTTATCTCATACTAGTATAAAGTATCATGTATAAAAACATCAAGAATAAAATTTGCAAGTGTATTAATTCCATGTAATAAATAACCTTTTTCAATGAAGTGATGAATAACCCGCAATACCACAGAAATATTAACGTATAAAAAATTATAATTCTATTGTCTATTATGACCAAACCAAGGGATATCATGTTATTTAGCTTTAAAAAAAATTTAAAGATAAGAAAACCTAGAAAAAAAAACCCTCAGTCAATGATATTTCTTTATTAATAAGTTTATGCCATTAACATTTTTTTTAAAAAGTTAATGCTTATAACTTTTTCCCCCAAAAGTTATTAAGAACTGTTTCCCCCACCAAAGTGATTTAGATATCTTAATAAAAAACTTTAAAATAGGGCCAGCCCTGTGGTGCACTTGGGAGAGTGCGGCGCTTGGGTGCGCAGTGGCGCTCCCACCGCGGGTTTGGATCCTATATAGGGATGGCCGGTGTGCTCACTGGTTGAGCGCAGTGTGGGCGACACCAAGCCAAGGGTTGCAATCCCCTTACCAGTCACAAAAAAAAAAAAACACTTTAAAATATATTTTTTTAGTTTTTTCCCAGTTCGTGGTTTAATTTTATTTGCTATTTCAAAGGTATTCAATAGAAAAACCATAAAAAGGAACTTTTGTTAAAATGTGATATATGACTATATATAACATGACAATCATACTGTAAAAATAATTCATTATTGAATTTACAGTATCTAAAGAATTTGAATACATTTTGTCAATTTAAAATAGTTGTTTGCTAAACTAGAAGTTGGTTATTAATTGAGCCTCTTTCATGAGAGTGAAGAAAAGAAAATATAAATAAATAAAATAAAATAAAAACAGAAAGGAAATTTAGGAAAAATTATCTGTATTTGTTGGGAGCATAAAATTAGAAATAGGAGACATTGTCATTTGTGACAGTGAGAGAAAATTTGCTCCTTATTGCATAAATCACCTGGAGGCCGTTAATACCTTTCTCAGCAGCAGTGAGAAAAGACCCTGTTCTGGAAGATAAGAAAAGATTTATCAAAGTATCTGTCATGATACTGAAGAGTCTTTGTCTGTAAGTAATACAAGCAAAACAAAGCCAAACTGGGAACAAATACTCATCTTGTAAATGACTCACGGTACATTTAGTGTTGGCAGAGAAACAATTTGGCTCTTTTTCTCTTTCCTTTATTCCTATTATTGGGGCTGTATGATTGAATCTGTAGTGAATCTGGTCCCATACTATTGCTTGCCATTAAGTACTTTGGTAGCTGCATGTACTGATAAGATCACTGCACATATATTCTTTTTAAATTACATAAGACCACCACACATTCTTTTAGAATTCATGTAAAAGTAAACATTATTAATACAACAAAGTCTAAAATCCTTTGACTTTGATCTCAAGTTAGTTTTTGGCCTAAAACTCATTTGTCTGGTATTCTAAAGTTATGTCCTTTTCAAGAGGAAAACCAAATTGTTATGGCTTTTGTGCCAAACTAGGATTACGCAGCCCTGTGTAAGAATCACAAACATCGCTGGGCCTGAAGAACTCAGAAGTCCCATTGATTGGGTTTTCTGGGTGAATAGCCTTCAGAACTCTGCAGACCATACCTTCTCGACATGAGGAAGGGCATGAAGTCCAGTCACTGTATGGGCTCATGATGCAGTCCTTCCTACAAGGAAGCAGACAAGGCCTCACTGTTTCAGGCCGAAGGCTTTCAGGACACCTAGAAAGAGCAAAGGGAAATTATTTGGCCTCTACAGTAAGCCAGAAAACCAGATCATTAATTTCTTTAGGATTTTCGTTGCTAAAATTGTGAAACACCCACCAATCTGTATTATTTAACTTCCAGGAGCCATTCTGCTTTTGACAAGAACCATACAACTATACTAATTCTTTCAAACTGAACCTCAATAAAGCTTCTCAAGTCAGGATGTATAGATTTAATAACAGCAATTCCGCTATCTTGTTCCTAATCCACCTTTAATAATTCTCAATTAATAAATGTGTATTTTCTAATATGCCTTATAAGAAATTTTGTGGGCATTCAAATTACCAATTTAAGAAACCAATTCTATATCTTGGTATAACTAAAAAGGCTTTTTTGCCTCTTATAAGTTTTTAGGTTATTCTGTGCTTTATTTGTATAAAACATTTTAAAGCATACTTACAATGAAACATACTCTTTAGATAATACATTTTCAAAAACAATATTGTATTAATAGCTATATATTTCATAATAAATAAGTAATAAAATAGTAAATGTGTACAAATTATTATGATAAGCCTTTTTTTGCTTTATTCCTGTTTTCATTTAGTCTATCTATTCTTATTTTTTCTTCCATTTTGTCCCTACTTTGAAATTATGGGATTTAAAATATTTTGTATATTTTATAAGTTACAGTTTCTTTTTTGGAACAAAAATAGTGAATGTAAATAAAATAAAAAATAGTCAATAAAGATAGTCAATCAATTCAAATAAAAAATACTGTGTGCTTGACATAAATGATAGCAAAATTAAATTATTATTTTCAAAAAAAGAGCAAAAATATGTTATTTACGGGGAACACAAGGAAAAGATAAGAATGACAAAACACTGAAATGTTTTATTTTACATGAGGTTTTCACTTTCTAAGAGATAGTAGGAAGCTGATGCATATGTTTTAAATATACTGTCTTATTCGTTACACACTTACATGACTTTTAAATTTCTCAGTTATTATGATCTGATTCTGCTGTTGCTAGTGACCAAATGTTGGTCATGAATATTAACACTAGAAAAAGATGTATATTAGAAAAGTAAAATATAATAACATAATTTATTTAATTAAAAGTAACTTATTCTGATTCCTAAGCAATTCTCTTTTGAGAATTCTCATATGAATCCTTGCCAAGTAAGCTAATGGGCAGTAAAGAAATAATCCAAACAACCATTATAACTCTGCTGGAATAAATTGGCAAGTCAACGGGAAACAGGATTTAAAAATACTCCACATAGGAGAAGCCAAATTTTTGCAGGTCAAGATAAATTGCCTTTTATCTAGTACGTTAATCAAGTTACCAAAACTGAACTATGAGTGAAAAAATCAACACCATTAATCTATTTCTCATAATTTCTTTTTAGCATTTTGCCGACACTTCATTTTTGATAAATCTTGTATTACAATTATTTATGTACAAGTCCTTTCTCAGACATAAATATTATGCTGTATTCAATTACATAGGAATATGCTCTCCTCTCACTTTAAAACACTAAGGTTTATTTGGAAGTGAATTAAAAAATATATAGGATTCAACATTTCAAAAGGAAATAATTTTACTGGTTTACATTGATGATAAATTTGAGTTTTCCTAATTGCTATTCAAAGTCACAAACAACAAACAGATTTAGATATGAATCACAGAAGTTAATGTACTGTTACCATTTAGATGGTAAATCACTAGAGTTACAATTTAACCTTCATTCTTAACCAAGAAACATTACATGGAAGAACCCCACATATAATCCAGTTATTTATTTTGGAATAATGGAATTATTGGTCAGTAATTATTATTGAAAGCAGCCCTTTTCAGTGAGGCAATGTTGTAACTTTAACAATGGGAAAGCATTACTCACTCACATGCTCTTCAGATATTAGATCTGAACAAATCAATGGAATTTACAATGTTATTATTGACAACCTCCAAATATTCTGTTTTAGTTTAGAAATAGCCACAGCAAGATACTTGGTTAACTGTGGAGAACAAAATTACTGACAACAAAGTCATTAAATGAACACACAAAGATAAATTTTACAGCCTAGATTACATCCAATAAAACAAATTCAGACTTCCTTTGGTGAGGCAATTGGTTCAGTCAACATACTTCTTTTCTCCTTTCTACTGTTTGTATTTAGTGTTTGTGGTTTAAATCAAGGAATTGATTTTCCCCCTAATCTTATTCAAGGTCAAATTAAACAGATGTGATAGGAGTTGAAGTTTGTTACTGGGAGGATAGATAAGATCAATAATATTGATTTTACCATTGCACTGTAATCTGTTTTATTAAGAGGAGTTTAAAACATGGTTTCTATTTGCATTTTTGTTTCAAATGCCAAGTGTCGGAAAGCATTCACTGAATTTAATCTAGCATTTAGGGAAAAGGGCAATAACATTTTCTTTTGAATTCACAGTATTTGCTTAATTTTCCAGAATTGTAATGGCAAAGTAAACCCATTTGACTTAACAAATCTATAGATGTATTCAGGTCATTGAATAAAGGCTGCAAGGGCAAAGCAAATTTTTAATGGGCTGACATGGGGCTTCAGGATACCCTAGTTCCTACTGAATGATTTAATGACTTTAATCCAGAGCTCTTTCACATATAGACGTGGATGCATGTACACCCATGACTCAGCAAAAATAGGCTGTGTAAGTGAGAAAATTGTCAACTGCAGCATTTGAAAGGTGATGAACTGAGAACAGAAACAGAAGGAGCTTACTTATAGAAGCTCAGCACAATAATCTCCATCTGCACTATAGCAGGTTGCTCCTGAGCCTCCGTAGTGAATGTTTCTGCCTCTGTTCTTGTTCCAGCGAGACTTGGAACTCCTGCTCCTGCTGTTACCACCACTGAATTGTATTACACTGCATGTTGATTTCCTGAGTTAGAGTCATCACAACTGTAGCATAATTTCTATTAAAATACAGGTTTGGGGCTACTATAAAACAAGTGGAATAGTCTCTCAATTAATTCAAATCTCTTATGGCACCTTTTTTCTAATATGTTTCCTAATTTCAAGTGCTATAAACAAATAAAGCATGGAGCAAAGTATCTCTAACGTTTGGAACACTGGCCAGATAAAAAAGAAGCATAATGGGGTTCTTACTTATGCCCCTGGAGTTTTCCATACAGCAGATAAATTGTTTTCATTTTGCTGGCACACTAAAAAGTATCTCAAATTCTTAAGAGAAAATAACAATTTCTAGCATTTATTGAGTGCTTATGTTACTATTATTATTTTTTTAATTAAATCATTTCAATAAACTGAAAACTGAGTCTAGAATTAGTTAGGTAGCATGCTTAAGACCACACAGAATACTTAACAACTTGGCTGAGTATTCAGAGAATATGAGGCCATTTTTACACCTATGTGAAATTGACTGGTTTTCCTTTTCGTGTTTCACATAGCTAAAAAGATTTGAATTTCTAAAAATTTATGCTGTCTAAATTTCAAATGATAAGGTAGTTTCCCCTCAAAGGAATGATTTTTTAGAGTTGATTTGTTAATTGTCTTTAAGTATTGATTAACCCAGTTATGCCATTACTTGTTCTTGTTTGTGTTTCTCACAAGGCACATATAATATGCCAGTTCTCTGGTTCTCTGTCCTCCCCTCTAGCAAATCGTTTACCTTGTTATTCCAGTGCTCATAACCACCATGAGAAACTGATAGTTTTTCTATTTATCATAACACTCATCTTATCCCAAGGCACTCTTGGAAGTAAATGGCTTACTCATTTAACCATTGAAAGATATCAGTTTGGCCCCAGTATTTTTGATATAGTATTTTCTAGGAGAAATGAAAGGCAGATCATAGAAGGCTACTATCCAATTAAATTAGATTGGCAGTCTCCACAGCCTACGGGTACACAGGAAGTCATGAATGACCTACACTGCTAGGATTTGGTCCACTGTCACGACTGATCAGCCAGCCTAGAGCAAGCACTTCTTTCACTGCCCCACTAGCTTAATAAAAACAGAAAGTGCTACTATAAAACAGAAAGTAGGTACTACATAGAAAGATTTCTACAGAATTTATGGGTCCCAGGTACAACAGCCTCTGAGGCTGTTACAGCTTTATCAGCAGCTGACATTCAAAACAAACAAATCTTACTCTTGAGGACAGGTATGGCAAGCATCAAAATACTCCATTTTATGAAGCCAGTGAAGCCTGAGCCAACCCTCTGCATGGTTGACCACAGGATTTACTGCTGTCATCCCAAAGCCCTTACTTTTTGGGTCCCACTTGGCCCACATTGACTCGCACACAGATGACTTTTCTGGTCTGCATGCCAACAGAGCAGGAGGCCTCCCCATTCCAAGTTGTGGTTGTGTTGAAGGATGATACTGAGGTGTCCTCGATGCACTGGCCCCAAGGACCGGTTTGCCAGTGGTACACAGTACAAGGATGCTCATTGCAGCTGCGCACCTCTTGCAAAGCACTGCTATTTGGACAGTGAATTCCACCTATCAAAATGGAAAATGATAGCAGATTAGATATGGTGCCAACAGGAACCTTAACATTCTCTGGTCCTTGAAATTAACATGGCTATCAACAACAACGATACCTGCCACTTACTTAGCACACAGCATGTGACCAGAACACTGCTAGGAAAGCACATTACATGTCAATCTTACCTTATTTAGCATGGCCTGGAATAAAATATAAACTATGTGGTATACATGATATTTGCATTTTGGGACCTTAAAGAGAGAGTGAGAGAGGCCATTGTTCTCCAGAAAAGTTGATAATGAGGTACAAATGAAGCCCATGTGATTGCCAATCAGGAGAAACATGACAATTGAGACTCTGGATGGAGAAAACTGAGAGTGTTTTCAAATGTTATCCCCCAAATTCAATGTCTTAATTACAGATCTTAAAATGCTGCTTATTTTAATGTGCAAGGGTACTTCAAAGAGTTTGTGGAAAGATTTGTATTATCTTTTAATTCTATTTTTCTATGAACTTTTTGAAATATCCTTGCATTTGGTTTTAGGACGTTTAGAAACAAAGATATTAAAATAGAATGATACTTTATGATCTTCCAGAGCATTACTGGAAAAGCCATTGAGTAATGATATTACAGTATTTCTTCAAATCTGAGATATCCTTTGCTATGTAATGCACCATCAATTTATGTATCTCAAAGAAAAAAGAGATGGCTGCCAATTAAACTGTGATACAATGCTTTCTGGTCAACTCTAACTTTTGTTGTATGCTTTATTGAAATAGCTTTTTATGACTTAATTACATCGCTTTTTATATCATTTTTTTGCATACATTAAAAGGAATGCTATTTCTAAAACTTCTTTGCATTCAGAGTCCAAATCTTTCCAGACACTTTTTTAACTCACTCTCATCAATGTTATTCTATTGTTTTCCTACAGAGTAACATCTTCTGAAATATCAAAAGTGTTGATGATGCAGGATTTCTTAAAAAGAGTTCTCTGCTGTTTTCTCCAGAATTTTCTTCCAGGATGCTGATATTCATCTCTAAGTTTTCATTCTTAGTTTCTCCAGAAGATGTCAGTGAAAGTTTTAAGCAAGGAACTAGGATTTATTTTCCTTCCTCAAATGGTCCCTAGCAGTTTTGTTTGTGTTTTTGCAGAACCATCTTGGAATTGTTATTTCCACCAGGAATAACAACGAAGTTCACATGTACAAACAATGACAACTATGTCAACAGTTAGAACAGTTCCATCCAATGTAAGATGTGATAATTCCACAGATGTTAAAGGGTAAAGCAGATGCATTTTTCGAACCATAGACTATGGTATGGGAGTTATCATTCTGGGACCCTTTTTTATGTGCTAGCCCCATTATCAGTACTTTGTAGGTGGGATCTCATTTTGTGTTAAAAGCAGGGTATTGAAGAAACATATTGCTCATTTTATTGACAATTTGATCTATTAGAGTTTATGCAGCCTCTGGATTTTATCTTAGAAACAGAAAAGAACTGGTCACTGGTGTGGAATGGTGGGAATCTAGAGTGTTCATCACAATATTTGTGATAATAAATGGAGGAAATGTTGAGTATAATAAGAGGTATGTTTTAGATGTTAGGAAAGCATGCTTTAAAAGTTAAAAATAAATAAGAAAAAGTGATTTAATGACTAGCGACCCTAACATGAAAGATGGCCCAAGAAGTCTGAGATTTGGGCAAAAGTCATAAACAATGCCAGTGGCCACACCCTGAGCTGATTTTCAGGTATTACTGCCCTTATGATTAAGGACATCCCTCTATTCAGCAAATAAATCAGTAGGCAGTTTATGTGAGAACTTAACTGCAATTTAGAATAATTTATGCAGTGTTGAACATAGGCTCAACATCAGAATAACCTGCATTAAGCAGAATTTCATTAATGTTCCCTGCTTCATGGAGGTGAAAACATCCGTCACATTTCATATCCTATTCTCCATCACAGAACTCAGTGATCCTGGCAGCCCTGGCAAACAAGTTTAGGATTTGAATAGAAGCAAACCCTAAAACATATTAATTGGATTGGAGAGAAATAAATGAGCACTCCTGTTACACATTGCCTGAGGTGCTAGACTTATCCAATCATAACTCTCAGACAAACACATGCTAATTATAAACATTATATATAATTATTTTAACAATTCCTTTATATTTAATAACAAAATGACTGCTCTTCTACAAAAAAAGTTTCTTTACTTACCCCATTTTCAGTGTGAGGTTAAATATGCTGTTGAAACTGTAATTTTAAATCTCTGAATTGTTTCTGACATTGGAATTGACTAGTTGACTATGGGAAAAAATAAGAAAGAAACTTCTACTATATCAGCATAACATGTCGAGGAACTGCAAGAGTGCTGTTAAGTTTACAGACATAAAGGCTATTTATTTTCTTGCCCCAATCCACATTAAAACCACATCAGCAGTTTTGGTCTGATGTCAGGATACTTGTACAGATAAGCCCCAATGTGGTCTTAATTATAGCAATGATATGACAATTTTGAAAGTGTGGTTTGAAGCAATCAGTCATTGCCGCATTGTCATGTTGTTTGGGGAATAATTTTATGGTAGAAAAATTGATACATAAAATATTGAATTTATCTATTATTTATGGAATGATGTAATTCCAGACCTCTGGGAATATTTCTACAGTCCTGGGGAAATTATAAAACGTGACCTATGACAAAATTAGTAATAGGTGTATTTTAAAAGTCCTCTTACGTATAAAAATATATGCTTTACACTAATTCCACTTTTAGATTTTGTATCATTTTATCAAAGGGAAGGACTATAAGACTTTAATGAAATTATGCTATACAAATAAACCTCTATACTCATATAAAAATACCAACTATTATGTGAAACTTCTCCCTTAGAAATGAAAAAGTGATTTTTTCTCCCCATATCAAGTTCATAAAAGCTTTGTTAGGATACATTTGAATAGAGCTATGGTGCTTCCGGTACTAGTATTCATGTCCTTACAATTTAGAGGATCATTTTTTTTTTTAAAAAGCCTTATTTAAAACAGAAATTGGATACATATATGGTGAGTGTAACATGTAATGTGCGACATTTACGTGGGATTCTCCAAGGGACACCTAGAGGTGTTAGAAGTAGTTCCTGTTACTCTCAAGGATCTTTAACGCAGTAGGGGGAATAAGGCAAGCATACGAATGAGTAAAATTCTAGACAGAACATAATTATGTTAAGAGAGGTATTTAGTATAACTGGAATTCAAAGGGGGTAAAACACCTTTAATTTGGGGGACTGAAAAATGCCTCAGGTAGAAAGCATTGAGATAAATTTCGTAGGAATAGGATTTGACAAGCAGAGGTCTGGGAAGGTAGAGAAGGAGGGGTGAACTTTATCTAAGTAGAAGAAAAAATAAGTAAACGCAAAGGCATGCAGCAAGGGATGACCTTGGGAATTAGCAATATTGATGCAGTTGGTTGGAGCATAGAAATCACATCAGAAAGTAACTGGCAACAAAGATATGGAAGTGGACTGGGCTCATGTTATGAAGAGGCTATTGGTGTGCTGTGTGTTACAGTTTTAAAGTGCTTCTAACTTTACCTGGTATTGCAGCCCACATCCCTTTGATAGCAAACCCCTGCGGGGTGAAAGGTCATTGGCAAGGATATGCTTTGGGGGAACTGAATTGGAAGAGCATTATCTACAGAATATCTCAGAAGGTTTTGCTGCAGCAAAGCCCTATCCCCTCTTTTTTCTTTGAAGAAAGTAGAAGACTTCCCACTGTGGAGCCTGCATAAATCCTGCGTGGTGGTCATGTACAAACAAATTGAAGCAGAATTCCCCTTTCAAGGTCAACAGTGGGAGGATGGAAAAGTGGTGGTATCCACTTAGAAACCAGAGTTCTGTGTGTGTACATATACATATAATGAATCCTGGGTTCTTCAAAGTCCTTGAGGAAATATACGTGCTCCCTGGCTCTAAGGATTTAAACCATTTAGCTGCAAAAACTCAACAAGTTAAAATACAAAGATTCCTCTTCTCAAGGTTTCACATTGCAAAATATGATTTTTGAAGACTACTAATTACTTGAGAAAAAATTGGCTTAATTCTATTTCAGTTTGCATCTGTTCTCTGCATGCATAAAGCAAGTGTAAAAGCACATTAATAATTGGCTGATGAAGTTATAATATCTGGTCACTTTGAACTTTGCAAAAATAAACATTCTCATTTTTTTGTTGTTCTGTAGGATAATTACATAATGGGAATTAACAGAAGTTGTTATTACACTCAGTGAAAAACATTTTGAAAATAATTTTTTCCTCTTTAAACAAAGTTTGTTGAGGATCTGCAACATGGGTTCAAAAAATTAAGAAAGCTAAAAATCTAAGAAAAATTTTAACTTTTTGTTCAAATTTAACATACTACTATTTATATTAAATATATACCAGACTTATTTCTTCCTTTTAGAACTTCCCAACATAACTTTAAAAGTAGTTTTTGGGATAAATACTACAGTTTACACTGTACAAGGAAGAGTCCTACCTTATCATTCAATGTTAAAAAGTGAATTTCCAGTTTTATTTAATCACAAGTCATGCCTTAGGAAGATACACACACACAGATTTTTTTTTTAAGTGAAGAGAATTACTTTTATTTTCTGCAGTATACTATCCCCAGTTGCTACCACTTGTGACTTGGTTTCCAAATAACAACATTTCGATAAGAAGAATTTTATGACAATTTTTTTGTGTTACTGATAATAGGTTATAAAATGTTACTCAGGATTGTGTGGAAAGCAATTATATACAAATTGTTTTTATTCTTTTTTTTTTTTTTTCCTTTTTGTCTTTTTTACTGACCGGTAACAGGATCACAACCCTCGGTGTTGCGCCCGGACCGCGCTCAGCCAGTGAGCGGGAACCGGTCTCCACATGGGATCCGAACCCTCGGCGGGAGCGCCACCGCGCTCCCAAGCGGCGCACTCTCCAGTGCGCCACCGGGCTGGCCCAAATTGTTTTTATTCTAATATTTTCTTTTTTGTTTTAATTTTGAATCAACCTCAAAGTTACAGTAAAATTAAAAGTACAGCATCAATAATTTTTTTTCCTTGGATGATTTTGAAAAAGTTGATGAAATAATGCCCATTATCCTAAATACTTTAGTGTGTATTTCCTGTAATCAAGAACATTCTCAAACACATAAGCACATTCAATACTCAAAATCAGGAAATCAAGATATAAACATTGATATATTATTACCATCTAATCCTCAGACCTTATTCAATTTTGCCAGCTGTCCCCAAATGTTCTTTACAGTAAATGGATTTAGTTCAGAATCAACTGTTGCATTCTGATGTATGTTTGTTATTCTCCTTCAATTTGGAATAGTTCTTTAGTCTTTCCTTAATTCTCATAACTTAGGCACTTCGAAAGATTAAAGGTTATTTTGCACAATGTCTTTCAGTTAGGGTATGACTGATGTTTCCCCATGATTAGAGTCTACATATGCATCTTTGAAAGAATTATCACAGAAGCGATATCATGTTCTCATTGTATCACATCAGGGACACAGATTTTAATTTGCTGTCTAACTTCTCCATTAGGGAAATACTTGAGACTATGTAAACATAATGCTTTTTATCAGATGTTCTACTTATTCATTTATTTATTTCTATCAAGTATGGATACACAGTTACCTCTCTATTTAATGGATTGTAATCTGCTAGTATCATTATTTTGACATCCCAATTATTTGCAAATGTGGTCAGTGGGAGACCCTCAGGCTGGCTTCTGTGGCTATTTGACATGCTCTCCTATTCTTTACCTTCTGGCACAACATCCTCCAGGTGTACTGGTACTTTTCCTATCCAGCCCTGGAAAGAGCCATTTCTCCAAGGAGACCTGGTTCCTTTCATTGGAGAATGGTATTAGAAACCAAGATCTGAATGCTGTTTGCATATACTACTATTGGAGTCTTGCCGCTCTCAGGTCTTTCCAGTGAATAGGGCATATATATAATGTGGCATATACATGGATTGATATGTACATAATATGTATATATCTATATACATATTTGCACTCATACTTATTTCTATACTTACCTTTACAAATTGAATACCATGAATTCACATTAATAACTTCTAATCCCAATACATTACAACAGGGTTTAATCCAGTTTTCCTTCTTAACGTATTTGTAACTTCCTTCTCCAGCAATAGAGACTCCTATTATTTTTAATACATGTACTTACTGGGTCACACCTTCCCCCCACCCTAACCCTCCCATATCCCACTGCCATCTCCATTGCTCCACCTACAGGATATCTTCATCACTCTGCCCATGCTCTGAAACCCCATTAGGGGTTAGGAGACCCCACAGTACAGAAACCCTCCTCAACCTTGCCTGGCTCTGACACCCACACTGGGCTGGCTACCTCAATGCTGGGATTCCCTCCTGACCCTGCTTGTACTGACATCCTATGCTGGGTCACTCTTCTACCCTCTCATGCAACCTATCTGACCCTGCCTTTCACCCTACTCAGTGACTCTGAAACTCCACACCAGGCCACCCCTCTTCCCACTTTGGATGCTCTTCTCACCCAGGCTGGGCTCTGGCGACCCACTCTAGACCACTGCAGACCCCCATCTGCTGGCACAGATGCCCAACTACTAGGCTCCACCTAATGGCTTATTGGATGAAATTGTTGAAGAGGGGGAAAAACAGACTAGAAAGAAAGAAAGGGAAGGAATGGGAAAGGAAGGGGAACAGAAGGATGTACAATATGAGGAAGAGGAAGTGCCATTCTATTATTCTATCATTCATTTAACAGAAACGAAAAACAACAAAAGTCATAATATCTTAGCAATGGTGTGATGGTTAATTTTAGGTGTCAACTTGACTAGATTAAGGGATATCTAGAAATCTAGTAAAGCATTACTTTTGGGTGTGCCTGTGAGGTGTTTCCAGAAGAGATTAACATGTGAGCCTGAGTAAACTAGGTGGGAAAGATCCGCCGTCAACGTGGGCAGGCATGATCCAATCTGCTGGGGTTCCAGAAAACAGAGGAAAAGGCAGATCTCTCTTTCTATCCAAGTAGCTTTTTCCTCTTGCATGGAGATTATGGAAACAGGTCTTCATATGATGGTGTAATGCTGGGACATTGCATAGAGGACAGACTTCCCTGGAGAGTTACCCTACATTATAGCTAAATTCTCACAGGGAAGAAATAAAGAAAACTTTGTTCTTTCAAACTCCTGAACTTGTGGCCTGTTTGTTACTGCAGCACAACCTAGTCTATCCTTATTAACTATAAGAGGCTACTTAATATTCAATATAATGTTTAATGCTGGTGTTCTGACCAAGATAAACAAAAGTATAGGTTGCAGCATTTATTTCATAAATCCAGACACACATTGCACATGGACTTGTCCTGTAATTTATTTCACCAGAAAAGCATGTAATTTCATGTCTCAACACTCCATATGCCATTTTCCTAATGTGTATTTTCCTTTAAAGTTATCACAGTAATTTTCTGATCCATAGGAAATTAAGAACATTTATGACACATACAAAGTACCAGTTCTTGAGAAATAATAGAAAGACGTATTTTTGTGTAGAATTATGAAAGGCTATCTAACTGACAGGGAAACATTTTAAAACTTGCTGCAGATATAGTTTTTAAATCATTTAATAAGTATATCTCAAAATTATGAAAGACTTATTTTCAATAAAAGAAAATGTATTTCAGTGTTCAGCAAATAATAGGTATTAAATAAATAGGTTTTGAAATTCTTTATTACATTTTTCATATAACTATACCAGTTTTTATAAATGTTATTAACAGAGAAAAATAGCTGCAGATTCCCCATTAAGAATTTCCTCTATGATTTCCACTTAAAATTATGTTTTGAATTTATGACCTTATAATTTACTATATAAACACCTATAATTTTCCAGTGCAAGTTGCTTATGATGCAGCTACTAGACTTAATTAAAAATTATCGAAGTTCCACCCTTTCAAATTAAGCGGATGATACATATCAAAGAACAATCATAAATTTCTGCCTTTAAAACATTTCATGACCTTTCGGTGTGATGCATCGTGTCTATAGAAATAATGATCTGGTGAGTTCTGCAACCATGGCAAAATCCATGCCATGTGACTCAGGGGGCAAAGAGTCACTCATTACTAGTCACGCAGCAAGTGTCTGCAGAGTATAATGGACTTACAGGAAGCAGGGTGACTACAGATCTAATTTTAATGAAGCCCTAGACATAATCTGAGCTGATAGGGTTTGAAGTCTGAATATAATCTACACAAGGTTAGAGTTATTACTTGACAACACAAGGAATATAGTTTTCTCTCTAAATAAATCTATGTTTCAATGCATACCTTTTATGGTAGCAAATAGTTAAGTTTACATGAAAATTATAGGAAAAAGTTTTTGAACACTATAAAGGAAATTCTAAATTTTTCCATAGATTGAATTTTTTAATATGTGAAATTTTTCACTCACGTAATACTCATGTGTTAAGGCTGAGGTAGTTGTCTGTTTGTATAGTTATTACATACACAGAAAGTTTGACTAAATGAAAATACTATCAGATTTCTATCACTAAAGTACTTCATAAATTGAAAAATAAAAAAGGTATAGAAAACACAAATATCCCCTCGAATTTATTATTTGGGAGGATACATAGAAATGCATGCTTATTACAAATAGAAATCATTATTTATCAGTGCTAAATGTGAACGAAGAATCATATAGTTTGATAATGTTTAAATAACATACATTTATATTCTTGAGAAAGAACATCCCTTAATGTGAAAGAACTTGATTTACTTCTATGCTTTCCTTACTTGTGTTATTTTCCAGAATGACAGGATTAAGTATGACATCATGCCACCCAGTTACACAGAGGCCAAATTAGCATTTGAATATCAGCTTGAGAGACAATTACCAGGAGCCTTGTATTTATTGGCAGTAAAGCTTGGAAGTGAGGTACGAATATGTGACAAACATGCTTTATTCATTCAATAGGGTGAAGTGATTTAGGAGCAACATATTTAAAAAAAACAAATACAATCTACTTATGAGACTTCTGGGTCTACTTATGAGACTTCTGGGTCTTAGAACCTATGTTCAGAGTCCTGAATGGTAGAAACCCTATGTAATTTTCAGTCAAGCAATAGCCATACTGGTGTTAATTTTAAATAAATTTTAATATCAGATATACATACCTAGAAAAAAGAAGATAGAAAGTGATTTCAAAGGGAAAAACCGACTACTGAAATAGACAAAAATGATAAAACATCTGGAATTTGGGAGCAATTTTTAGACCTCTTCACAGGTTTAATACTTTGGAATAGAGAGAACTTGAATTACTGGGGATAGGGGGAGAAAAAGCAAAATGAGCTCAGTTTCAAAAGTCTCTTTTTCTTTATTAAATATTCATTTTTAAGATTAATTTTGGAGAACAGACTCAAACTGCCCAATACATCAACAGATATTACATCTCCTTGAATTGCTGGATTTCTGGTAGTTGATTTTCATAGAATATCATCTGATACAGGCAACACAAAGAAATGCAGACCAACTTCCGAAAGGAACCTAAGTCCTTTCAGAAGCTGGTGACTTACCTTCTTCACCCGCATAGGCCAGAATGGACCGGGCTCGGATCTGTTTCCCTTCTGTGGTCTTCCCTGAGCAGGTGTGTGAGCAGGAGGACCATGTAGACCACATGCTGAGCACACAGTCTTTGGGGCATGGGGCATCACAGGCCACAGGGATGGGGAAGATGGCATCTCTGCACAGCTGTCTGTCAACTTCTTCTCCTGGGAAAGATATGATCACCAACAATCTATCATTGTTAAATCAACGTGAAATGAGCAATTGAGACCAGATGGGCACCCAGAAAAATTAGATTATTTTCTTTTTGTTCTTAGATAAAAACAAAGCCAAAAGAGGGATTGCCTATTATAGCCGGATATTAAAAGAATGCCAGGAACAAGTATATATACAATGCACACAGATGCACATGTGCACGCACACACACCCCTTTTATTATCAGAAGCACAGGTGTATAGATCAAACATATTGCTGAAAGTGCTTTTATGCTCTAGATACCTGCTCATTAGTGATTTTTAATACTTTTACTATCAACTGCAACAAGAATCATCAATGAGATATGTTCCTCTCTTTCTTTATTGGAGATGAGCCATGATTTGCTCATAAATAATGACTGTCTGTTGCATGTATTATATGTTTTCTCATGAAAACTCATAGGTATCTCTATTCACAAACTCTCTTGTATCTCCTACACAAGTTATTCTTGTACTATAGGCACTTTTTTTTTCATAAAAAAGTTAGTTGGAAATAGCCAGGAAATGTAAATGATAGGATAGCACTATAAAACCATGTTTAAGGTGGTCACATTGAGAGAGAGAGGGAAACAAGACAAGACAAACAAATGGCAGAAGTAAGACAGTGTCATCCCAGTGCTTAGTACCCTCTACTAACTTCCTATTGCTCTTAAGATAAAGACCAGAATTCTTAAAAGTTTACAAGAATGGGCCGGCCCGGTGGCGCACTGGATAGTGCGCCGCTTCGGAAGCGCGGCGGCGCTCCCGTAATAACTTCGTATAGCATACATTATACGAAGTTATCGGATTTTTTAAAGTGGGTGCTTTTGTATTGCTTTTGTGAAAAACTGGCAACATGTCTGGGTTGCATTATTCTCATCTATAACATAAGAAGGTAATACTAATCAATTGAATGGGATGCCTTCAGCTACAAGTTACAAAACTGACTAAAATTAGCCTAAACAGTAAGGAAATACCGTGCTGTAAAGTCAGGTACGGGGGCAACACTGAGGGTTGCGATCCGTTGCCGGACATGGAAAAAAGACAAAAGACAAAAAAAAAAAAACTTTACAAGACCTCAAATGGCCTGGCTCTTGCTTCCCTTCCCAGCCTCATCCCACTCCCCTCCCTCTCTTTGTCCTTGAAGCTCCCGAGATTGGCAAAAAATTGACACTCACTTAGTATTTGTTGAATGAGTGAAACGAGATATACAAAAGGCCAATGAGAAAGAAAATAATGTTGCTGTTAATAAACGTCAAAGATAAATTAAAAGAATTATAAGTAAATGACTGAAACAGAGCATAAGAAAAATCTGAACTCTGTGACTTAGTTGGTTAACATATGTTAAATTAAGTTTGTCCTAAAGCTTTCCTTAGACATAGTGAACTGTAACCTAATGTGATGTACAAACAGACTGTCACCTACTCTTGTAATAGGTAGCCAAGTCTCATCTAATTACAAGCAGCCAAGTGTTCAAACTGTGTTCAAATAAGGCAAAACCCTAGCTGTAACCAACCCAGCTGTTTCTGTACCACATTTTGTTTTCTGTCACTTTCTTTTTTCTGTCTGTAAGGCAGTCCCAGATTCACTCTGAACCTGTTCTGGTTCTGGAGACTGCCTGACTCAAGAATCATTCTTTGCTCAATTAAATTCTGTTGAATTTAATTTGTCTAAAGTTTTTCTTTGTAACATATAGGGCACTAATGAGGCCAATGGGACAGAATGAAATAATATAAAAACAAGTAGAAATTATTTCTATTTTGCCACACAATATAACCATAATTTTGTAATGAATATACCAAAACTGTGTGCCCTGCATTAGGTGTGCAGGTAAGAAAAGGTGACTAACTGTGCCATTTCTTATGCTGTTGGACAGAGAACTCCAAGCTGTTTCTCACTGCTAAAGGGTTAGGAGCATCATTTTCATGTGCTTTCCTTCATTCATATATTTGAAAAACAAGACAGAAAACCAGAAGTCAATTGAAAATGCTGTAACATGATAATAGCTACTAGTGTGCGAGTCCTTTAATCAGTAGAAAAAATCAAAGTCAATTGGGATGCACTTACATGTTAATAGCCACTCTTTCATTAGGACTTAAATCATTAGACCTCCTCACTAGTGAGTAGGGGAGGCTCATTAAAATTACAATTGAATCAACATTGTATCATTCATTGTTTGCTAGTTACTGTGATCTGTGGGATCTCTTTCAAATTCTGCTTTTATTGGCTTTATGGTTTGGCATATAGCCCAATAAAACAATATAATAGATAGATAGTAGATATATAGGTAGGTAGGTAGACCACAAAAATCTTCACAGTATAAAGCATTTAATAATTTACAATTTACATAATAATGATGACTTTTTTCTACTATGCTTTTTCTTAGTGCAAGGGTGGTTTGCATATATCTTATTTCCTTCACTGCAATCTTTTATTGTACCATCTCCTCACTCTCACTTTTGTTTCCAATACTCTGTGGAAAGCAAGGAAAGTTTGGGCTACAGCCTGTAGTAAACAAGAATTAAAATTTTATGTCTTCTATAATAGTTACCCAATCGTTCATTCTGCAGCAATTGAGAATTTGCTACTAGTGTGCTGTTAGAATAGCTTGCGTGGCATAAAGTGACATATTTCTGTTTGTTGTAGTGCACACCAAAGGGAGGTATAATTTTCACTTTATAAGTTACTCTTTAAAAGTTGAGTCACATACATTATTTTAGCTCTTTTTCACTCATCTTGTTCTGCTTAGCCAGGTATATTTTCCTGTAGGCACACTCCTTCCACACACATAGCATACCTTAATCCTCTGTGGAGCTGATCCAACTTCTAAGACTTCCCTGATGATTTTTGAGTGGTTTCTGCACTTCCACATTTTCCCAAGTGTGATCTTGTCCCTCTCTACCTCTCTGGCCCTTTGCCACCACTGTCTCACATTCACTTTGAAAACATTAGGTTCTAGCCACAATGGCATTTTCTCCTTTCCTCCTACGAACCAAGCTCCTCGTTGCTCCAGGGGTTTTGCACTTTTTTTCACTTTGAATGAAAATTTCAGGTCTTCATACAGCAGACTGTTTCTCAGCATTCAGGTTTCAGTTCAAATTTCTCTTTCCTAGGGAAGCCTTTATTGACCACGCACATTCTCATGGTAACTTTGGTTTATTTTCATTATAGTATTAATCACCACTAGAACCCACTTTATTTTTGTTCCATTTTATTACATTCACTTTTTCTTAATTGACACACACACATAATAATTGTTTATATTTAAGGAGTACATTGTGATATTTGGATATACGTGTTTAATGTGCAATGATCTTATCAGGGTAATTTGTGTTGGGGGCCTGAAGCTCCACACCCCTTCTTGTGAGACCGCTTCTCCTTGACAATCTGCTCAGATGGCCATGCGTAATAACTTCGTATAGCATACATTATACGAAGTTATACGAAAAACTGTGGACCACAGCTGGTAGTTTATGCTAACAAGGTGACTCCTACTGTCCCCTGGGGTCTCGTGCTATTAGTCCAACCTCTGGGAAGGAGGTTCTGGAGAGTGCCTTGAACCTTACGGACACTAAGTCAATTGATCATGCATATATAATAAGCCCTCAATAAACACTTTGGATACTGGTGAGCTTCTCAGATTGGAAATACTCTGTGTGTATTGTCTTAGTCTATGGAAGGAGGATAATGCATCTTGAGAATGAAGGAAACTTTGCTTTGAGCTTCCTCCCAGATTCTGCCCTTTGTGTTTCTTCCGTTGGCTGATGTTTAATGTATCCTTTCTCTGTAATAAGTATAACCATTCATATAATAAGCTTCAGTGAGTTCTGTGAGTCTTTCTAATTGTTGGGGGCCTGAAGCTCCACACCCCTTCTTGTGAGACCGCTTCTCCTTGACAATCTGCTCAGATGGCCGTGCTTTACATGATAACTGCCTCGAAATCTTTATGCCAGAAACTGATTGCTCCTGGCTATGCAAGTTAATTTGCAAGTGACCTTTTATCCTTCTCTAGAAACTGTTTAACCATAAACATTCTGGGTGGCAACCTTTACTTTGAATGTCCTGTCTTTGTCTCTCCTCAAGATATTATCATATCTTTACATTCCAGACCCTTTGCAGCATGCCTGCCTTCTCCTATATAAGATGTAACCTAAGAATCAATAAACGAGACTTGATCAGAATACTGTCTTGTCTCAATTTCTCGTGTCTCTTGTCCCATCCAATTCCCACTCCCCCCTCCAGGGTCTGCGTTGAATATCCCGCGGGTCGGGACAAATTTGCATATCCATCACCTCAACATTCATTTCTTTGTTTTGGAACATTAAAAATCCTCTCTATTAGCTATTTAAAACCGTATAATAAAGAACCTACTTTAATAAATTGTTTACATATTTATTTCCTGGCCTTACCACTAGACTAAATGAGGGTTAATGATCCTTACCAGTCTTTTTCTTATCTCTATATATGTACTTAGAATCTTGAACAGTGTCTAACGCATAGTAGGCACCAAATCATTTTTTGTTAAGTGAATCAATGAATAAGTTAATTTTAACCTGGTGTGCTAGGAAATGTTGGTGTAGATAATGTCTAGCTACAGTATTTCTTAAATGGGCATACATCCAAGCTTTCTAGGGCCTTGCTGAATTGTACTCAATACACAGGCAGCATATGCATCATCATCTGGAGTTTGCTAGAAATGCAGCCTCTCAAATCCCACATGGTGAAACGCAACTTGCATTTTAAAAAGATCCTCAGGTGATTTGTAGGCACATAAAATCTAAGAAATATTGCTCAAAGATTTTTTGTGTTTGCTGTCTTCTGGTTTGATTAGAACCAGTCTTCCTCTTGAAAGAAAACCTGTATAAGATGAATTCATCTGGGTTTCATACCTAGTATTATTACTTCTCTGTGGGACTTACCTTTACATTTCTCTTCATACATAGTATATGTGGCTGAAAACATTCATTCAATGAAGAGTTACCGAATACCCATCCTTTGCCAGGCACTGTGCTGTGAATGTTGTACACATCATCTCAGCTAATTCTCACAGTCATCTTCTGACATAGGTATTAATATCTATATTTTACTTTAAAGGACACCGAGACTCAATTTCATTTACCTGTCTCCAAATAGAAGTTTGGCTAAAGAAGCACAGATTTGAACTGAGTTCTAACCAATTCCCTAATCTACTTTTTTTTTTTTTTTTCCTTTTTGTCTTTTTTCGTGTCTGGCAACGGATCGCAACCCTNCTCCCGCCCGAGGGTTCGGATCCCACATACGGACCGGTTCCCGCTCACTGGCTGAGCGAGGCGCGGGAGCAACGCCGAGGTTTGCAATCCCGTTGCCAGTCCCCAGTCAGGTACGGGGGCAACACTGAGGGTTGCGATCCGTTGCCGGACATGGAAAAAAGACAAAAGACAAAAAAAAAAAAACTTTACAAGACCTCAAATGGCCTGGCTCTTGCTTCCCTTCCCAGCCTCATCCCACTCCCCTCCCTCTCTTTGTCCTTGAAGCTCCCGAGATTGGCAAAAAATTGACACTCACTTAGTATTTGTTGAATGAGTGAAACGAGATATACAAAAGGCCAATGAGAAAGAAAATAATGTTGCTGTTAATAAACGTCAAAGATAAATTAAAAGAATTATAAGTAAATGACTGAAACAGAGCATAAGAAAAATCTGAACTCTGTGACTTAGTTGGTTAACATATGTTAAATTAAGTTTGTCCTAAAGCTTTCCTTAGACATAGTGAACTGTAACCTAATGTGATGTACAAACAGACTGTCACCTACTCTTGTAATAGGTAGCCAAGTCTCATCTAATTACAAGCAGCCAAGTGTTCAAACTGTGTTCAAATAAGGCAAAACCCTAGCTGTAACCAACCCAGCTGTTTCTGTACCACATTTTGTTTTCTGTCACTTTCTTTTTTCTGTCTGTAAGGCAGTCCCAGATTCACTCTGAACCTGTTCTGGTTCTGGAGACTGCCTGACTCAAGAATCATTCTTTGCTCAATTAAATTCTGTTGAATTTAATTTGTCTAAAGTTTTTCTTTGTAACATATAGGGCACTAATGAGGCCAATGGGACAGAATGAAATAATATAAAAACAAGTAGAAATTATTTCTATTTTGCCACACAATATAACCATAATTTTGTAATGAATATACCAAAACTGTGTGCCCTGCATTAGGTGTGCAGGTAAGAAAAGGTGACTAACTGTGCCATTTCTTATGCTGTTGGACAGAGAACTCCAAGCTGTTTCTCACTGCTAAAGGGTTAGGAGCATCATTTTCATGTGCTTTCCTTCATTCATATATTTGAAAAACAAGACAGAAAACCAGAAGTCAATTGAAAATGCTGTAACATGATAATAGCTACTAGTGTGCGAGTCCTTTAATCAGTAGAAAAAATCAAAGTCAATTGGGATGCACTTACATGTTAATAGCCACTCTTTCATTAGGACTTAAATCATTAGACCTCCTCACTAGTGAGTAGGGGAGGCTCATTAAAATTACAATTGAATCAACATTGTATCATTCATTGTTTGCTAGTTACTGTGATCTGTGGGATCTCTTTCAAATTCTGCTTTTATTGGCTTTATGGTTTGGCATATAGCCCAATAAAACAATATAATAGATAGATAGTAGATATATAGGTAGGTAGGTAGACCACAAAAATCTTCACAGTATAAAGCATTTAATAATTTACAATTTACATAATAATGATGACTTTTTTCTACTATGCTTTTTCTTAGTGCAAGGGTGGTTTGCATATATCTTATTTCCTTCACTGCAATCTTTTATTGTACCATCTCCTCACTCTCACTTTTGTTTCCAATACTCTGTGGAAAGCAAGGAAAGTTTGGGCTACAGCCTGTAGTAAACAAGAATTAAAATTTTATGTCTTCTATAATAGTTACCCAATCGTTCATTCTGCAGCAATTGAGAATTTGCTACTAGTGTGCTGTTAGAATAGCTTGCGTGGCATAAAGTGACATATTTCTGTTTGTTGTAGTGCACACCAAAGGGAGGTATAATTTTCACTTTATAAGTTACTCTTTAAAAGTTGAGTCACATACATTATTTTAGCTCTTTTTCACTCATCTTGTTCTGCTTAGCCAGGTATATTTTCCTGTAGGCACACTCCTTCCACACACATAGCATACCTTAATCCTCTGTGGAGCTGATCCAACTTCTAAGACTTCCCTGATGATTTTTGAGTGGTTTCTGCACTTCCACATTTTCCCAAGTGTGATCTTGTCCCTCTCTACCTCTCTGGCCCTTTGCCACCACTGTCTCACATTCACTTTGAAAACATTAGGTTCTAGCCACAATGGCATTTTCTCCTTTCCTCCTACGAACCAAGCTCCTCGTTGCTCCAGGGGTTTTGCACTTTTTTTCACTTTGAATGAAAATTTCAGGTCTTCATACAGCAGACTGTTTCTCAGCATTCAGGTTTCAGTTCAAATTTCTCTTTCCTAGGGAAGCCTTTATTGACCACGCACATTCTCATGGTAACTTTGGTTTATTTTCATTATAGTATTAATCACCACTAGAACCCACTTTATTTTTGTTCCATTTTATTACATTCACTTTTTCTTAATTGACACACACACATAATAATTGTTTATATTTAAGGAGTACATTGTGATATTTGGATATACGTGTTTAATGTGCAATGATCTTATCAGGGTAATTTGTGTTGGGGGCCTGAAGCTCCACACCCCTTCTTGTGAGACCGCTTCTCCTTGACAATCTGCTCAGATGGCCATGCTTTACATAACTGCCTCGAAATCTTTATGCCAGAAACTGATTGCTCCTGGCTATGCAAGTTAATTTGCAAGTGACCTTTTATCCTTCTCTAGAAACTGTTTAACCATAAACATTCTGGGTGGCAACCTTTACTTTGAATGTCCTGTCTTTGTCTCTCCTCAAGATATTATCATATCTTTACATTCCAGACCCTTTGCAGCATGCCTGCCTTCTCCTATATAAGATGTAACCTAAGAATCAATAAACGAGACTTGATCAGAATACTGTCTTGTCTCAATTTCTCGTGTCTCTTGTCCCATCCAATTCCCACTCCCCCCTCCAGGGTCTGCGTTGAATATCCCGCGGGTCGGGACAAATTTGCATATCCATCACCTCAACATTCATTTCTTTGTTTTGGAACATTAAAAATCCTCTCTATTAGCTATTTAAAACCGTATAATAAAGAACCTACTTTAATAAATTGTTTACATATTTATTTCCTGGCCTTACCACTAGACTAAATGAGGGTTAATGATCCTTACCAGTCTTTTTCTTATCTCTATATATGTACTTAGAATCTTGAACAGTGTCTAACGCATAGTAGGCACCAAATCATTTTTTGTTAAGTGAATCAATGAATAAGTTAATTTTAACCTGGTGTGCTAGGAAATGTTGGTGTAGATAATGTCTAGCTACAGTATTTCTTAAATGGGCATACATCCAAGCTTTCTAGGGCCTTGCTGAATTGTACTCAATACACAGGCAGCATATGCATCATCATCTGGAGTTTGCTAGAAATGCAGCCTCTCAAATCCCACATGGTGAAACGCAACTTGCATTTTAAAAAGATCCTCAGGTGATTTGTAGGCACATAAAATCTAAGAAATATTGCTCAAAGATTTTTTGTGTTTGCTGTCTTCTGGTTTGATTAGAACCAGTCTTCCTCTTGAAAGAAAACCTGTATAAGATGAATTCATCTGGGTTTCATACCTAGTATTATTACTTCTCTGTGGGACTTACCTTTACATTTCTCTTCATACATAGTATATGTGGCTGAAAACATTCATTCAATGAAGAGTTACCGAATACCCATCCTTTGCCAGGCACTGTGCTGTGAATGTTGTACACATCATCTCAGCTAATTCTCACAGTCATCTTCTGACATAGGTATTAATATCTATATTTTACTTTAAAGGACACCGAGACTCAATTTCATTTACCTGTCTCCAAATAGAAGTTTGGCTAAAGAAGCACAGATTTGAACTGAGTTCTAACCAATTCCCTAATCTACTTTTTTTTTTTTTTTTCCTTTTTGTCTTTTTTCGTGTCTGGCAACGGATCGCAACCCTCAGTGTCGCGCCTGTACCAGACCGGACTGGCAACGGGATCGCAACCCTTGGTGTTGCGCCGCACCTCGCTCAGCCAGTGAGCAGGAACCGGTCTGTATGTGGGATCCGAACCCTTGGCGGGAATGCTACCGCGCTCCCAAGCGGCGCACTGTAGCAGTGCGCCACCGGGCCGGCCCCCCCTAATCTACTTTTTAACTGGTACATAGTAGGGAGAACTTGAGATGCCAAGGCAGATTATAATGGATAAGCTTTGCCTATAAAGAAGTCATGAAAGGGCACTCTCAAGTTGTTTCTCAACACAGCAATGCGTGGTGCCAGCCACACACTGCTGCAAATACAAAGAGTTACATTGTTGAAATGTCCAGGGTTATATATTTTGGCTCACAGCCACTGAAACATCAATGGATCTGTGAGAATATGCCATCACTCAAATTTCTGATTTCACTTTCAATAAATGTTTTAATCAACTCAGCTAATTGAAACTGTTAGGATCTGTGCTCTTTTTAAGCTAAATTTCCAGCATTCCAGGCATAAGTCATTTGGGAAACACCAGGAATCACAAATAAATAAATAAAATGTTGGGTCTGCAGCTATCATAGGTAACTCTATAACTTGTCTACTTCAGCCACTTTCTGAGGCTGTTACTTTTAAGAAATGACCCTAGAAATAAGGTCTTATGAGTAGCAGAAATTAATTTTATCCCTCTTCCTCACATTAAAATGTGTTTCTGATTGATAAACTTTATTGTGATTAGATAAGAATGGTTTTGCGTGACATGACTTCAGAGAATATACAGGAGTAAGTTAAACATGCACATATCCAAATACCATGTCAGGTTAATTGATAGTCTTTCATAAAGATAAATGGAAATTTTGCAGCTTAACAATTTGGAATTTCCACTTTTCCATGTCAACTGCCCTAGAGTTAGGACATACTCAACCACCAGATGTCCCCACTATAGAGCCATTTGAGACTGATTATCTGAGTGCATGTCCTGTTAAACCGATGATCACTACTGTGACTGATGTGGTTCTGAAACTGGTGCAGGCACAGACCAGTGCAACTTGTTTTCCTTCTTTATTCTCTCTGAGGACAATTTCTTAGCTAGATTTTTGATCATGATGTCATAAACACTTAGAATCCTTCTCATGCTTGCCTTTCAGAAATAAATATACTATCTTTGGGGACATACATTTACTAACATGAATAGTTTTAAATGACTGCTTTGCATTTATATAGCTTGATTTTTGCACTCATGAAGCTCTAAGCATTTTAACCAAATCTGCAAAAAGTACATCTTACATGAAATATATAACACAGAACTAAATGAATAAACCATTGTCTACATTTACAATTTACTCCTTACTTGAAAGGCTTAACTGAAGCATACCTAGTTTAAACTTGTTTGTGACACTCTATGAAAGAGGTTGAGAAATAAAAATGCTTGGGTTTATTTATTTTTGTGAACTCAAAATGAGTTTTAAATGTTTAAATTGGTGTCCCGCCATTTAACTTCTCTTCCTTCACAAATATAATTTTTAAAGTATGTTTTTATAATTCATCATTTTAATAACAAGCACATATATTGATATCTTTAATGTAACCCCCAAATTTCCCCTTGTTTGGTCTATTTTTATGAACACCACCAAATTCTTTCATGAACTCTTCTAAACTGTCAGTTTTCATTCTACAGTATCTCCTATGATCAGGAAAAGAGAACTAAACATCTGCTTGAGGTAATTACACTAAAAATTCATGAACATTTCCATAGAAATAACATAAAATGAGAATTGAAATCAAAAGGTAGACTTTTTTTCCTTAGTTAAAGTATATACTAAAAGTTTATTGCATTTTAATGGGCTAGAAGTTAAATAAAATATAAAAGATAAACCATGTTTTTTCAAGCCATTTGTAGTTTAGGAGCTGAGTCAAGAATGCAAAAGTTAATACATTAAACATATAATTAATTGTATTTTAATGCAAAGCTTATATATGTTGTTTAGCACCGTTCCCTAAACGCCTCTTGAATTATTCTGATTTTTTTTTAATCATAGAAATGTGTAGCTTTTATGGTTGATTTTAATAGTCACAGTAGTACTATGTGCAAGGCATCTCCACTGCAAAATCAAAACTCATTAATATAATGGAGTTGAAATGGGGGTCAGCAGAAATGAGAAATTAAAGCAGAAAGAAACCAAGTACAGAGCCAAAATAAAAAGCACACTATTTAGAGAATGTTTGGTACTGTAATTTTGGGATTTGTTTTCTCTTGCCAAACCTCTACAAACTCTACAGCAGCTCCGAGAATTATTGAGTTTCTGATGTCTTTTGTGTTCTTCAGAAATTGTCTTAAAAATTCATGTTGACTTTTGATAGTGAGAGTCTTTATTTACATATTTACTTATTTACTGATAATAAATAAAAGTTCAAAAAAGAATTAGTGTGGAAAAGAATGGATTCTCATATTTGCATGGACCTTTCTAGAAAACACCTTCATGTAACTGTCTTATCTGAACTCTCTAACAACCGTAAGGTGTGTAGGTCCAGGAGAACTCTCAGTTTACTGAAGTCTAAGACCCATGAACTGAACCTGGTAACTCTTCTCCATTCCTCTTCTTGAAAAGAAGCTGCACATCTCTTCACCTTAAGTGTGAAGTTTACAAGTCATTTTTAATCCCTACACTCTCTCGGCTCTTATCCAGGTACTGAGTCTGCTTTGTTCAATCTAGAATGCATGTTCTCTTGGAGTCCACTGTACACATTTTTCTGGGCTTCTGTTGGATCACATTTCTCCTGCAGCCCATCATTGATTCTGACCCCAAGGGTGTGTTTCTAAAATTCGAATCTGAACATTACAGTCTTAATATATATTAGCCAAATGACCAAATTTTTTACCAGAGCATAAAAAACCCCTGCCTTGTGCAATTTCTTCATGTTTTCCCTATATTCTCTCCACAGAAAGTTATCAGCTTTTCTATGATGTGACATGCTATGTTCCCACTCCTCTGCCATCTTGCATACATTGCTCTCCATGCCTGGTGGCCCCATTTGCTTGCTAAGTCATTCTTTAGGACTGGGTTTTCTTCCACTGTGAACCTTTTTTGATGTTCTCAAATTCCCCAGATGAAGTGGTGCTCTATCTTCTGCACTCGCACAGCATTGCAGACACATCACTTTTAAAACTTTTTCAAATTGACTATTTACTCACCTTTATTCCATTAGCCTATGAGAACCTTCTGGCCAGAGAGTTTGTTTTATTCAATATCTTTACATCTGAAGTTCTTGGTTCAGTTACTGTCACTTTGGAGTTTTACACTAAGTGTTTGTTGGAAGACCTGAAATCCCAGGATATACGTTGCTTTACTGAAAACCCACTGGTGTATATATATTTCCAATTATTGGTTTACTAGAATCTGACCAAGATGGCCTTATTCACTTCCCTGTGACTAAACTTTAGAGGGGTTTCCTGCTGACCATAGGCCCCTCACTTCCTTTTTCTTAGAGCATTTATTTTAGAAAACTTGTAATTGTAAATTCTTTCTTTGACCTTTTGAAATTGATGTTCATCTGCTAGCCTTGTGCCAGTTATACAACCCAGGAACTGTCTCTCTCAAGGAGCTGGGAACCATCTCTTTGAAATGTTAATACAGAGGAAGATAGTGGCCTGATCTCCCAGTCTCTGTAGGAGGGAGGGTGGCTAACTTCCATAGGCACCAATTAGCAAACACAGATGGCTTAACCACAGAGAAAAGCACTTGCAATCTCAGGAATAACTCAATGTGCTTGGCACATACCAGTGATCACCCTCCAGAAAATGTTCTTTAGTACTTTTTCCATTAGCTCACCCCAGCACTTAAAAACGTTTCTGCCTTTTGTTTCCACTGAGTTGGGTTCAGTCTCTACTGTACTGGTTTCAAATACATTCTGCTTTGCTTGTTTAACTTTGGTGCAATTTTTACTTTGGAAAAACCCTTTATGTTCAAATCTATAATGTGAATATTATCTTTAGCCTCACCTTATATTTCCCTTTTTTCCAACTATGCATTTACTTAATGACTTTTAAATATCTATAAGTAATCTAGAGTCTTCGTGTTATGATAGAATTATTTTCAGGTTTTTTCTTTTTTTCACCATCTTCTTCAGAACTCTCTTCATACTTAATAAGTTTGTCTTTTATTGTCCCATGTTCCCACTTGTTCTCTTCTCTGTCACCTCTTTTGTGTTTTGTTATCTTAGGTATGTGTCCAAGTTTTCATTTCTTCATGACCCTAGCAAAATGAGTCAGGTGACCCTGAGGTAAAATGCTGCCTTTGGGTCCCAAAATAGGCCTTCATGTAGTTAATTATAGAGTCTTTATTTCATTCTTGAGATAGAACCCGTTCTAACAATGTGTAGTAGATAACATGACTTCTTGTAAATCCATAACTTTGTACTGTCTTGTTTAACTGAATTTTGTGTTTTTTTTTTTTTTGTCTTTTGTCTTTTTCCGTGTCCGGCAATGGATCGCAACCCTCAGTGTTGCCCCCGTACCGGACCGGGGACCGGCAACGGGATTGCAACCCTCGGTGTTGCTCCCGCGCCTCGCTCAGCCAGTGAGCGGGAACCGGTCTGTATGTGGGATCCGAACCCTCGGGCGGGAGCGCCGCCGCGCTTCCCAAGCGGCGCACTATCCAGTGCGCCACCGGGCCGGCCCTTGTTTAACTGAATTTAAGACATACACGATATAAATTGTCCACTTAGTGAGCAGAGCATTTGGCAAATAATTCTTTATTACAACAACCATGAATTCCCTTCCTGATAACTCTGGTAAAAAATTTTACTTGGGGTTAGGCAGAAAAAAAGGGTGTGTTTATACTCTGTAAGTTTCTTCATGAGACCCATGACTTCTGCTCCTGTTTAACATCAACTATCATGGCACTTTTCTAATTGTGCCATATTTTATGGGTACAACTGCAAGCACATATATTTTGGAATAAAGTTATGAGAAGTGTTTTCTTAAGTTCATTTAACTAAAAGTACTACTTCATCTTATGCCATTTTCTACTATACTTTTGTTTGTCTGCCTGAAAGTCCCAGCCTATCTTGCTTTGTTTATTTTCAGTGATTAAAAAGTGAAGTGACTCACATTTATAGAAAGCACCCTAGAAACTCCAGAAAATACAAATAATAACTTTATCTCTGGCATTATCTGAGATTAAACAAAGTTTTACTCATTTTTCTTTCCTGAGATTTGTTTATTTCATATTTTCATTTCTGAATAGTGCTTTCTTGTGACTCTATTCCTCTTAATTGTTACTGAACTTGAAATTACCTAGAATGTTAATTTTTATATCCTCCAAATTTACTTTTTAGTAACTAGAAGTCAAACTGCCCTGGTTCAAGTTCTGGCTTTACAATTACCACCTATGTGCCCTTGAGCAGATTATTTAACTGTTTTAAGAGTTAGTTTCCTAGTCCTCAAATGGAAGTCAATAGGATAGTACTTATCATATGGTATTGTGCACAGCAAATGATAAAAATCTAAGGACGTGCCTAGCACAGTGTCTGACACACAGTTATGTTGTCCAATATGATAGTACCATGTCTCCTTTCATCATCTCCTGCCAGTGGAAGAGCTGGCCATCCCTCCCATACCATTATACAAATGGACCTGCTCCCTTCGGAAAACCACCTTATTCCGATCAACTTGAATTAATGTGCTTACTCTTTTTTTCCCTAATTCTGCCTGTAAGTGAACTTGCAGAAAGGTGCTAGTAAATACTATTGCACTAGACTCATAGCACAAGCTTGATCATTCACTAGTTTTCCATTTTTCTTTTTGCTAAAGTGCTAAGGTCGTGAGAAAATATAGAATTCCCAGAAAAAGCTAATTTATGTACTTATGATTACTAAATATGATAGTCCATATTTTGAAAATTATTTAGAGTTGTGTTGTAAATATCTTTTGGGCCTCAATCAAAAATTTTGACTGAGACTTTTACCACAGAATATTCACCTCACAATGATCAGCAGAAATACCAAGATGTGTGTCATGTTATAATGCTCCTTTAATCTCCTTTCTGTCTATGGACTAAACAATTTACATCAGCTTTTAAAAACTGTAAGTTAAACAGCTGCACACAACTAATTCCAGTCATCAAGCTTCCCAGGTATATTCTAGATAGGGAAAAAAAAGCTTTTCCTGGAAGTGCTATGATGTGGTTACACCGAACTATATTACAATATCAAATGAGAGAAACTGTGCTACTAAATGAGAGAAATTATATATTACAGACATTTTGAAGAGTTAATCAATACAATCACCAAAATGGTCACATTTATTACAATCTATTGGCTTAATTAATTTAACTTTAAATAGATGGTACATCAAGTGCTTCAATAGAATTCCATTTACTCTTTGGTGAAATACAACCCCTGTGTTGATCTCTCCAGCTCCATCTCCCATCACAGTAAGGTAACTTTGTAGGTTCTACTGCAGGCAGTCCCTTATGAAACCTTGTAAGGCTCTATGTGGGTGAGGGACTTTGGAATAGCGTTTTTTCTTTTTCTTTTCCTTTTTTTAAAGCTCTTGGTTACCTCACATTCATTCTGTGAGGGATTCTCACACTTCCAATCTGTCTCACACTTCCAATCTGTCTGCAAATTATCAACCAACCAGTTTGCCAGCCACACTGCTGTGACTACATTACACCCTCTAATGATTCCCTGTAGTTCTGCTGATCAAGCATTCATTTGTGTCTGTTGTGTTTTTAAAATTCCACCATCTGGGCCGGCCCAGTGGTGCACTGCTGTAGTGCGCCGCTTGAGAGCGCGACGGCGCTCCCGCCGAGGGTTCGGATCCCACATACAGACTGGTTCCCGCTCACTGGCTGAGCGAGGTGCGGGCGCAACACTGAGGGTTGCGATCCCGTTGCCAGTCCCGGCCTGGTACGGGCGCAACACTGAGGGTTGCGATCCGTTGCCAGACACGAAAAAAGACAAAAAAGGAAAAAAAAAAAATAAAAATAAAATAAAATAAAATTCCACCATCTACCCTCACTTGACATACCTTGTTTAGCAAGTCCATTTTCCATGCTGTTATTATATTTGCAACAAGACAAGTCTCAGTGGACCCCATAGCCTAGAAAAGGATGAATGACTCTGTGTTCTTATTAACCTTTTAGGGTTAGGTTAAAAGCCAATTTCAATTGGTAATTTTTTTGCTTAAAACAATAATTACCACCTCTTTTTCTGCCCTCCTACTTTTTGGGATCTCTTTCATATTCACAAAAATAGAAAGCATACTTATCCCACTTATTCCACAGACAGTTATTACAAAATCACAGTGTGCAAAGAAGTTTATGGAATAATGGAAAAATTAGGAAAAAATTTAAATAGACCTGTATTTGACTTTGGAATTTTGCCAAATGACTTGGAAATATTATGTGCATTACTAAAAACCATGCACCAATAAGCAGAGTGTAAAATTTTGGCTTACTGATAGAAATTGTGAATTGATGGAGTGAATGATTCAAGATGGTACAGTTCATAAAGGAAAACATTTTTAAATCAGTGAAATTTGAGCAGTATTTTGAAGAAAGAGAAGCTAAGTAACTGGAAATCAGGAAGAGAGAGCAGCATAAATGTACGAGATTCGTCTATGTGGGAAAGCTTTGAAGCAGAAACTAACCCAAAGAATTAATCATTGCCATTAAACTTTTCCAAGACCTTCCACTCTTTTCTCCAATGACCCCCAAGTAGAAACACTGAAAGATTTGAACCAGAAAGACTAGGCTAAGAGTTACAGCTGAGTATGTCACAGTCTGTCCCTTTAATCTTCCTAGTAAAAGTGGAATGTCTGCTAGGAAATCAGAAGAAAAGAATCCTAGGGAAAATGAAATTTCAGTAATGGGGGAAGTGTTCTCCTATTAATCAGTCTGGAAGTTGTTCTCTTCCACATTGGAAACCACAGATGTGTTAAAAACTCCAAGCCCATTTCATCAACAGTTATAAAAAGTTGTTCAGGGCCATCTCAGAGTTAATAACAATCACAAGAATTTGTAACAAAAATCTATGTCGCCAACAGAGAAAGAGCATCATCAGCTCAGCAATTAAGATAGAAAGTATCTGTTAAAATCAAAACAAACCAAACCATGATTAATGAGTATTTGTAGAAAGCAAGGCTGACAGTTCTATAAAACATTCTTATCTGTACTGATAAAGGAAGAGTTGGTTAGTTTGAGATGGACCAAAATAGAACTCAGGAACTAGTCAAAATATGTCAAAATTAAAGGACAATGAGAAAAAGAATCCTGCACAAGATAGTAAAATTATTGTAGCTCTCATTTCAAATCTGATAGGATGGGGTTGGGGGTGGGAGTTCTAAATATTCCTGTCTTCAAGACTCATCAGAGCACTATTCAACTGGATAGACAGAACAAGATCTTAGGATTATTCATTTTCAAAAGATCACTACATGATTTCATTACACCAGTATTTGGGAACTATTCTGTCTACTGATTCCAATTAACTAACATGAGGGAAAGGAAGGGTTAATGGTTCAAAACAAATTCTCATAGTCATATTTCTAACTTCAATTTATATACACTTATTTAATTAAAATGAAATAATATGGGCTCATTGTACCATTCTAATTTATCTCAACTCTTTTTTGTTGCTCATTTCAAGCCCTGAGTTAAAGCTATACTGTAAGTATTTTAAAGAGATATAAGTAAAGCAGACTGGACTCTTTTTTTTTTTTTTTTTCTCATGGCCATCTATGAACAGACAAAGTAATGTCTTCCGTTTCCCCAGTCAAATCCTTAATCATCTCCTGTCTTCTTTATGTACCCTAATTAAGCTACTCAGTTTCAGCTTGATAATCTTTTTTTTTTTTTTTTTTCTCATGGCCATCTATGAACAGACAAAGTAATGAAGTTTTGTAGTGGTGTCCTAATAGGAACATTTGGGGGTAAAATCATCCAGTTTATAAGTGTTGGGAGGACTATTTAATCATTAATCAATAAAATACAATTGCTGATCTGAAGATACACACACAGAGAGAGATTTATGTCAATAAATATTTAATATAATTTGACCTAAAATCTAAAAACAAGTATAGATATACATTAGTGGTAATTTTGATCTTATAGGAGAGAATAAACATTCTCTAAAATTGAAATGTAGGTGGATTAGGCTTAAGATTTCATACAACTTTATGATGTAAATATGGTGCTGATATATTGTGTGTGCTGGCTTGTATAGATAAAGGCATATTGATTTTTAAAGACAGAATCAATTGGTCAAGGCATCAGTTCCCATTGGTCAGTGCTTATGCCTTGATAAGTGAATACTCTGTGTTAAATATTATAAATAAAACCCCTGGGTGTAATCAACCATTTCTTTATAAGTTTTTTTTATCTTAATACCCATTGTTCTTATAATAATTTTAAAAGAAAACAAAAAACCTATGCAATTGAACTCAAGAGACTCAAATTTCTGCTCGATCTAAATCTGCCTATGATTGAAATTCCAGGTAAAATATCATAACATATTTCTTTCACCATGTTGCTTTCTTGTTTAAAAATCTGTTAGTTACACACACACTGATTATTATATCCAGGGATGAAGGGAAAAGAAATAACACTTTTGAATACCTACTGTGTCCAAGTAGTCAATCATTATAGCAATCCAATACGAAAATTTTTTTCGTTTTAATTTTTAATGGAAACATTGATTGCACATATTTATGGAGTATAAAGTTATATTTCAATACATGTATACAATGTGTGATGATCTAATCAGTGTAATTAACATATTCATCATTGCAAAACTTAATTATTTCTCTGTGATGTGAACATTTGCTCTCTTGTCTTCCAGTCGTTTGATAACATGCAATAAATCATTGTTAATTATGGATTCCTGAGCCGAATGTACAATAGAACTAATTTTTCCTATCTAGCTGTAATTTTGTATCCATCAACAAGCCTCTCACTATTCCCCTCTCCCTCCCCTTTTCTGTCTCTAGTGACCACAATTCTACTTTCTTATTTTACCAGTTCACCTTATTATTTTAAATAATTAACTAATAATTAATTTTTAGCTCCCACATATGAGTGAGAATATGTGGTATTTCTCATTCTGTGCCTGGCTTCTTTCATTTAACATAATTTTTTTTTAAAATCACATTTTACAGCATTTGAAATAGGGGATTCTAAGAGTTGTTTTCCCCTTGCCTAATGTCACCATCTATCTAGTGGCAGAGGCAGGATTTCAAGCCCATATTCCTGGACTCCAGAGTTTATGTTCTCTCCATCATAACACGATAATTTCCAGGCACAAGCATCTAGGCAATTTGTAAAACCTGATAAAATAAATAAGCTTATATTTTACCTATATCTTTATACTAGAGCATTTTCCAAAATACATTCTCCTGTTCTTTCAGAACATAATCTATTCTTAAAATGTATCAATTCTATGTAGCATATTACAATTTGGAAATCATCAACAGTATGACTTCGGGAAATGAAATCACAGCACAGAGACAACTTTTCATAAATGGATATTTAATTTCTTTGGGAGTTTATTCTTCTCTCCAGTATAATTGTTTCTGACATTTCAGAAATGCTTTTATGAGCAACTTGACCTTTGATGTGTTTCTTTTTTCCAACTTGCAGCTTGATAAATTGCCAGAAACATTACATTCATGAGGAAAGTTAAAACAAAAACAAAAACAAAAACTCTGATTTACAAGGCATTGTTTATTCAGATGAAATTTTATCTGATTTATAATTTAACCTTTTGCTTTATTTCTAACACCCTGCATGTATGTGCTGTGTTACATCATACTTTTATCATCTGTGGCTCAGAACAAATACAATAATTTGCTAAATAAGCTTCAGAGAAGTCAGTGGACATATGTGTTTATGAAGATAAATGTTAAAAGTGATAACTCCATAAGCTAATAAAGAAAGAAGAGAAATAAATAGTATTCACACACGAATGCTTTTGCTAAAGATCAGCTGGGATACTAAAAAAGTCATTATCACATTCATTTACAAACTGATAGCACTTTTATTCCCCAGTTCTGCAGAATTTGCTAAATAGTATCAGTGAAGATAACGTAAAATCAAGGTGAATATTTTCTATTGTAAAACTACATCTTCTAGCATTGTGTGCCAAGACACTGCTCTCTAGAAGCCATTAAAAAAATCGAAACCATTATTGAACTAGAGAAATCTTAAAAAGTCATTTGGATTATGTGCACATGCAAAAGATGGAATAGAGGCTGCCTATGTGATCAAAAAAGGAGAGAAGATGCAGGCAGAATGAGCTCCACAGATAATGTGCTAAGACTTTTTAAGTCTTTACCCTAAGGGTAGGAATAATAAGCTACTATGCTTGGGATTGGATGGACTTACAAAGCTGGGGGTGGGGGTGGGAAATAGATGAGATAAAATACACAGAATCAAAATAATAAGGGATTTGGAGAGTTAAGAGTTTTGGACAAGTTAAGTTACTACAAAGTCAATGGAAAGAATAATAATAGAGACCCAAATAGGGGAATCTTGTCAGCTAGCTTTCTAATATCATACATTTTTTAACATAGGTTCTACAGCCAGAAATATAAAGAAATGCTATATTTATATGTGAGTAGCATGTTCCTGATTTCCAGTCTAAAGGACATAAACATAAAATCATCATATGGAACTAATAATTGCTGACATTTATTGTACATTGCTATGTGCTAGGCACTAAGTATTTTATAGGTTTTAACTGATATAATTCTTCAACAACCCTTTGAGGCAGACATGATTATTATACCCATATTTTAGAGAAGGAAACTAGTCATGAAAATTGATTAATATGCCTAAATTTACACTGTGCTGGCTCTCTTAATAGAGCAGGAAACTTGCTTGATTTGCCTTCTTTTGTGATTCTCCAGCAGAACACTGTTGTGTGCACAGAATTGAAGTGCAGAAAGAAAAGATGTGGGAGATGATCTAATTTAAGGATTAGAAAATGAGGCCCATAGTACAGAAAAGACTTGCCAAGATCATACCACAAGTTAATCATGGAGCTGGGTATTCAGTGGCCACATAAAACTGCATTTTAGGGCAGAACCATTTGTCATTTTTCTCATGTCTAAGGCCAAATTATCATTACAGAGATTACAGATATTCCTCCACAGCACTGTGTTCAATTATCTAATACACCAAAAACAAAAACAAAAAAACCAAATAAATTGCAATTCTCCCAAGGGTCAAATATCTGTGGTTATGTAAGTTGCTTACACTAATCTTTAGAAGCAGTAAATGTTATCACACTTTTAAAAGTGAAGAAATGATACAGATGAAATATGAAAAGTAGCAAATCTCACTTAAACATTCATGAGGTTAAAAATATAGAATGGAATTTTCTTGAAAACAAAATGAAACAAATGAAGAAATTCAGCCAACCAAAGAGTACAACCAAAGTCAACAATCACTGAATCTAAGTAAATAAAGGAATTGAGGCTAACCAATTCTGAGACTTTTTTGCAGAAAACAACATAGATGCCATGAATCCAGAAATTAAACCATCTAACAAAAACCCATAAAGTAATTTTAATGGTCATATATTTGGTAAGATAGGCCAGATGTTTTGGTGCATCTCTCAAATGTAAAACTAATGGTATTGCTAGAATTGTACCTTATTCCATTTCTTCAGGAGACATTAAGAATAATGTAATTTCTGAGAAAGCAGTCCAAATAAAGTCAATCCCTAGTCCAGCACTGTTCCAAAGATATCATGGAAAACACTGATCATCCTTTTAGTAAACACGTTTTTGTAGTGTAATGCACTGTCAATAATCTTTAATACTTAATAGCTCTTTCTACTTAGAAAATGTTTATATTAAGGATAACAGGTACATTATATTTTTACTGTGAATATGAGGCAATTAGTTAGGGACTGCAGTGATGTGGGTATGTTCAGAACACCTGATTGTTAAACTCAACTGTGGCCATCACGTTCTCACTTGGTTGAGCAGGCAGTTAAACACATTTAATAGGGATATTATCATTTAGGAAGAATCCTGAATTTATGAAGCTTTAGAGGATGACAAAATTAAATTATCCTTAGAACACAGCTACAACTTATGTTTCCAAAAACTAACATTATATTATAAAGGAATCTATCTATCTATCGATCGATCTATCTATTTATCTATCTGTACATATCTTTTAACTCAAAAGATTTAGTAAAAGACAAAGGATAGAAGGCAAAGTGATTCTCACATTTGAATTGGGAAAAAAAAGCCTTGCCAAGGAGAGAAAAATCTAAGTTAGAAGCAGGCATTTTGAACATATATTTAAGGCAAAAAACACACCAGAGAATTTATATAATATAAAGGCTTGGATGGGTTCGGTGAGGATAATCCTCCTCATTAGAGTGGAAAATAGAAACTCATATAACATTGGGGTGTTCTGTGAATACAGTTATGTAAAATTTTATGTGCATAAAAGTGAGGTAAGGATTCACAATAATTAGGAAATGAAGCACACTAAATCACTGCCCTTATGCGCTTATTGCACTCCTAAGACAAGCCCTGAAGCTTGTGATTTATATTTCTATCTGTGGGGCTCAATATCTAGTTTCCTCTCTTGTTAGTGACTTGGCATGCTAAGAATTTGGACTCACAGGATGGAGAATCTGAGAGTGTTTTACAAAGAATGCCTGTATTCTAAAGTACTTATAGCAAATTAAACATAATTTTGTGAGAAAAGCATTGACAAAAAAGGAATCAAGACACTGTCCAGGAGCATCATAGTCCCTGAGGTGGGACTAAAGCAGAAGCATCTGTATGCACATATAATTACACTCACGAAGGGCATTACAAGTGTTTTGATATTTTCATTTTTTTACATTTTTCTGTGAGTTAAATATCTTTTTAATAAAGAGAATGCATTCACCTACTAATTATAAGAATGTGATTTGCTTTATAGGGTTATTATTAATATTCGGTTCATTTGTATCTTGATCATTCCATTATTGATTTGGCCACATTCTAGGTTCTGGCTTCCACTTTTGCTCTCCCATGTTATGTTCCCCAATCAGTAGTCAAAATAATCCTCTTAAAACATAGTTCAAGGAGCACACACAGGGTCCTAGGTAGGAGCCACAGGTAGCCACCATCACCTGGCAGAAAGCAGGAGCATGCATGGGGCCCTAGGCAGGAGCTGTGGGCAGCCCATACTGTCTGGAAGAAAGCAGGAGCACAGTGAAAACACCATGTGCATGTGTATAGCCAACCACAGCCACCACCACAGCTGCTGCAAAAGTGGCTTGCCACCACAATAGCAGCCAGAGTCACCATGCAGGCAGCTCACCAGCCACTTGACTGCATTGACACAAGAAGAATCACTAGCAGAGACCTGAAAAAGAGAAGAAAGTCTCTCAAAGCCAACTCAAGAGTAACAGAAGAAGCAACTGTTTTACCAGATGACTAGACATCAATATAGAGATATAAAAAACAAGAAAATCCAAGAAAACATGATACCACCAAAAGAATACAGTAATTCTCAAATATCAGACCCAATAAAGCAGGAAACTCTTGAAATGACTCAAAAGGAATTCTGAGCAACAATCTTTAAGAAAAATCAGTGAGATATGAGAAGACTCAGACAACATAATGAAATGAGAAAAAAAATCCAGGATATGAAAGAGGAAATTTACAAAGAGATTAATACCTTAAAAAAGAATGCAACAGAACTTGTGGAACTGAAAGATTCATTCAATGAAATAAAGAACACAAGTGAGAGCTTAAGCAGCAGGCTAGAACAAGCAGAAGAAAGAATTTCTGATCTCAAAGATAGTCTTTTTGAAATAATCCAGGCAGACAAAAAAAAAAAGAGGAAAAAAAGAATTTTAAAAAATGAAGAAAATCTGAGAGAGCTAGTGGAAAACCTTAAGGAAATAAACATTTGAATCATGAGTGTTCCAGAAGGGGAGGAGCAAGAAAAAGGCACTGAAAACCTATTCAACA
The DNA here is from genome assembly GCF_000696425.1 of Galeopterus variegatus. Taxonomy (NCBI): domain Eukaryota; kingdom Metazoa; phylum Chordata; class Mammalia; order Dermoptera; family Cynocephalidae; genus Galeopterus; species Galeopterus variegatus. The sequence goes on from NW_007727914.1 coordinate 231,494, forward strand.
AAATAATAATGGAAAACTTCCCAGGTATAGGAAGAGACAAGGACTTTCAGATCCAAAAGGCTAGAAGATCCCCAAATAGACTGAATCCAAAAAGATGCTCTCTGAGATACATTACAGTCAAACTGGCAAAGCTCAAAGACAGACAGAATCCTAAAAACACCAAGAGAAAAGCGTCAAGTCACCTATAAGAGAGTCCCTATCAGACTAACAGCAGACTGGTCAACAGAAACTCTACAGGCCAGAAGAAAATGGGATGATATATTCAAAATACTAAAAGAAAAAAACTGCCACCCAAGAATCCTATACCCAGCAAAGCTATCCTTTGGAAATGAGGGAGAAATAGGGTATTTTCCACACAAAAAAATTCTGTGGGAATTCACCACCATACAACCAGCCCTTTAAGAAATCTTCGAGGGAGTCCAATATCTGGAATCCAAAAAATGATAATCTTTACCATCAATACATAAGAAAGGACAAAACCCACTAGTAGAACAAAAATGCAAATGAGAAAGAGAAACTAAATATTCCATCTCAAAAAAACAACAAATGACAAAGACAAACAATAAAAGGGGAAGAAAGGAATAAAAGATATTTAAAACATCCAAATTAAAATCAATAAAATGCTATGAGTAAGACAGTACTTTTCAATACCAACCCTAACTATAAATGGATTAAACTTCCAACTCAAAAGACACAGACTGATTGATTAGATTAAAAGCTAGACCCAACTATATGCTGTCTTTAAGGGACCCATCTTACCTGTAAAGACACAAACTAATAGTAAAGGAATGGAAAATGGTTTACCATGTAAATGGAAACCAAAAATGAGTGGAAGTAGCTATTCTTATTTCATTAAAATAGTCTACAACAGAAACCATAAAAAGAGTCAAAGAAGGTCACTATATAATGATAAAGGGATCTACCCAGCAAGACAATCATAAATATATATGCACCTAATCACTGGAGCACCCAGATATATAAAGCAAACACTGTTAGGCCTAAAGAAAGAGATAGACCCTAATATGATAATAATAGTGGACCCAAACACCCATCTGTCAGCATTGACAGGTCATGTAGGCAACAAATCAATAGAAAAACATAGGATTAAAGCTACACTGTAGACCAAATGGACCTGGCAGGTATCTACAGAACTTTTCATGCAACTACTATGGAATACACATTCTTCTTATCAGCACATGGAACATTCTCCCTGATATACCATGTGTAAAGTCACAAATCAATTTTCAACAAATTTTAATAAATTGAAATCATTTCAAGTATTTTTTCAGAATATAACAGATTAAAACTAGAAATCAATAACAAGCAAAACTCAAGAAACTATACAAATATATGGAAATTAAACAACATGCTCCTGAATGACCTCTTGAGTGGTCCAGGAAGAAATTAAACATGAAATCAAAAAAATTCTTGAAATTAATGAAAATAAAGACACATAATATCAAAACCCCTGGGATACTGCAAAAGCAGTACTAAGAGGTAAGTTTACTACAATAAATGCTTACATCAAAAGAACAGAAAGATTTCAAATAAACAACCTACTGTTACACTGCAAAGATTTAGATAAACAAGAAAAATTCAATCACAAAATTAGTAGCCAGAAATAATTAAGATCAGAGCAGAACAAAATGAAATAGCAACCCCCAAAACAATACAAAATGTCAATGAAACAAATTTTTTTGAGACAATCAACAAAAGAGAAGCAACTAGCTAGGATAACTAAAAACAGAAGAGAGAAGACCCAAATAACAAAAACCAGAAGTGAAAAAGAAGATATTACACCTGATACCAAAGAAATAAAAAGAATCATTAAAGACTATTATAAACAACTATACACCAACAAATTTGAAAACCTGGATGAAATGGATGAATTTCTGGACACATTTGGACTACCAAGCCTGAACCAAGAAGACACTGAAAACCTGAACATACCAATAACTAGCAATGAGAATGAAGCAGTAATCAGCAGTCTCCTAACAAAGAAAAGCCCAGGACTGGATGGCTTTACTGCTGAATTCTACCAGACCTTTGAAGAGGAATTAATATAAATTCTCTTTAAACTATTCCAAAATATCAAAAGAGAGGCCATTTTCCCAAACTCATCCTATGAGGCCAGCATTACTCTGATACCAAAACAAGACAAAAATCCAACAAAAAAAGAAAACTCCAGGTCAATATCTCTGATGAACATAGATGCAAAAATCTTCAACAAAATTTAGCAGAGTATAGTAACACATCAAAAAAATTATACACCATGATCAAGTGGGATTCATCTCAGGGATGTAAGGATGGTTTAACATAAGCAAGTCAATAAATGTGACACAACAAATCAACAAAATCAATGACAAAAGCCATATGATTATCTCAATAGATGCAGAAAAAGCATTTGACAAAATTCAATATCCTTCATGACAAAGCCTCTCAGAAAATTAAGTATAGAAGGAAAGTATCTCAACATGATAAAAACCATATATGACAAAACCACAGCCAATATCATCTTGAAAGGGGATTAATAACCCCCTTTAGAATCAGAACAAGACAAGGATGCCCACACTCACCACTCCTATTTAACATAGTATTGGAAGTACTAGCCAGAACAATCAGGCAAGAGAAATAAATAAAAGGCATCCAGATTGGAAAAGCTGTAGTCAAAATTTCCCTGCTTGCAGATGACATGCTTTTATCTTTTTGTCTTTTTTCCATGTCCGGCAACGGATCGCAACCCTCAGTGTTGCCCCCGTACCGGACCGGGGACCGGCGACGGGATCGCAAGCCTCGGTGTTGCTCCCGCGCCTCGCTCAGCCAGTGAGCGGGAGCCGGTCTGTACGTGGGATCCGAACCCTCGGATGGGAGCGCTGCCGCGCTTCCCAAGTGGCGCACTATCCAGTGCGCCACCGGGCCGGCCCCATGACATGCTTTTATATATAGAAAACCTAAAGACACTACCAAAAATTTCTTAGAGCTGATAAACAATTTCAGTAAATTTGCAGGATACAAAATCAATGCATACAAATCAGTAGCATTTTTATACTCCCGTAACAAACTAACAGAAAAGGAAATCAAGAAAGCAAGCCCATTTACAATAGTCATCAAAAAAAAAAAAAAAAGAATCAGTTTAACTAAGGAGTTGAAAGATCTCTGCAATGAGAACTACAAATCATTGCTAAAAGAAATTAAAGAGGACACAAAAAGATGGAAAGACATTCCATGTTGTGGATTGAAAGAATCAGCATTGTGAAAATGTCCATACTACCCAGAGCAATCTACAGATTCAATGCAATCCTCATCAAAATACCCAATGACATTCTTCACAGAAATAGAAAAAAAAAAAAAAAAAAAAAAGCAAACAAAAACAAAAACCAGAACAATCCTAACATTTATATAGGATAAAACAAAAGACACTGAATAGCCAAAGCAATCCTGAGCAAAAATAATAATAATAATAATAATAATAATAATAGCCAGAGGTGTAACACTAACTGACTTCGAATAATACTACAAAGGTATAATAACCAAAACAGCATGGTCTGGCATAAAAACAAACACTCAGATCAATGGAACAGAATAGAGAAGTCAGAAATCAACCCACATACTTACAGCCAACTGATATTTGACAACGACAATAGGAGATACATTGGGGAAAAGACTGCCTCTTCAATAAGTGGTGTTGGGAAAACTGGATAACCCTACGTAAAAGAATGAAACTAGACCTGCACCCCTCACCTATAACAAAATCAACTCAAAATGGATTAAAGACTTATATGTAAGACCCGAAACTATAATCCCATTAAAAGAAAACAGGGTAAACATTTCAGGAAGTAGGACTCAGCAAAGACTTCATGAACAAGACCCCAAAAGCACAGGCAACAAAAGAAAAAAATAAACATACGATTTTGTCAAACTAAAAAGCTTCTGCACAGAAAAGAAACAATAGAGTCCAAAAAGAACTTACAGAAAGGGAGAAAATATTCACATTCTATGCATCTGACAAGGAATTGATATCCAGAATATACAAGGAACTCAAATAACTTAACAGTAAAAAAAACCAAATGACCTGATTAAAAAATAGGTGAAGGAGCTGAATAGGCATTTCTCAAAGGAAGATATAATACCAGTGGTCAACAGATACATGAAAAAATGCTCAGCATCACTAGGCATCAGAGAAATGCAAATCAAAGCCATATTGAGATATCATCTCACGCCAGTTAACCAGCCAGTATGAAAAAGACAGAGAATAATAAATGCTGGTGAGGATGCAGAGAAAAGGGAACCCTCCTATACTGTTGGTGGGACTGTAAATTAGTGCAGCCATTGTGGAAAACAGTATAGAGGTTCCTCAAACAACTACAGATAGTACTGCCTTATGATCCAGCACTTCTGCTGCTGGGTGTATACCCAAAGGAATGGAAATCATCATGTCAAAGGGATACCTGCACTCCCATGTTTATTGCAGCTCTATTTACAACAGCTAAGAGTTGGAACCAACCTAAATGTCCATGAACAGATAACTGGATAAGGAAAAAGGTCTACGTAGAGAATGGAAACTAGTCTGCCATTTACAGTGACATGGACGAACTTAGAGAACATTATGTTAAGTGAAATAAAGCAGGCACAGAAAGAGAAATACTGCATGTCCTCACTCATAAGTGGGAGCTAAAAAGAAACAAAAAAAAAAAAAAGAAAGAAAGAAACATACAGCAATCACTATAATCCCTTGAACTTTCAAAAGGGGAGAATGGAACTGAGGCCACCAGAGGTGGGAAAAGGGGACAGGGACAGAGGTTAGGGAGAAATTGGTACAGGGCCACAAAAAATGTTTACATTGTGTAATGATAAAAGAAAACAACAGCAACAAAGAAAAGTTAAATAAATAAATAAATAAATAAATAAATAAATAAATAAATAAATAAATAAATAAAACATAGTTCAGATCATGTTATTCTCTGCTGAAACCTTCTGGTGGCTTCTCGTTAAAACGGAATTATTTCCTGAGTCCTAAAAGGCCATCTATGATCTGGTTTTTGACTACCTCCTCTCTTCTCCTGCTCCCGTATTCTGTTCCAGTCACGCTGGCTTTTGTGTACTCCTGGAACACTTTAAGTATCCTGCCATCCGGGTTCTTTCTTCTCTGATATTTGCTTATTCTGCGGATTCTGATATTCAGCTTGCTTCCTGATGTCAAGTCTTCATTTAATTTTCTTCTCCTTAGAGAGGCCTTGCCTGATCATTCTATCTAAACACTGTTCTCTCCACCTATATTAGTCTCTACCATCATATCTCTCTTTGTATTGTTTTCAGGTACTTTTTACAATCATTTCATGTGTTAATGATATATTGTATCTTTCTGATTGTTTATTTTCTATCTCCTCCCCTTCAAACATAAAGTCTACAAGGTCAGGGATATTACCTGTTCACCTCTTTCTTCTGTCTGCCTACTGATTTAAAAAAGTGTCTGACACAGTACATGCTTATTGAATATTTGCTGAGTAAATAAATGAATATGATACCTAATAGGGTACCATGGGGCTTGAAGTAAATTAGGTTTTCTGTACAGCAATTTAGAATAGTCCCAAGGTAATATAAAGAACAATCCAAAGACTGCATTGTATCAGAAATACTTGAACTAAGTTTTAATTTTTTTTTTAATTTTAGTTTTTCTCTTGAGGTGGGTTCATTCTAAAATTTTAATATAATGTCTTATGCTGGACAGAAATCAATGTATTTCTCATCAATCTAAAGATAATTTGGAAAGTGCTTCAATGAATTTATATCGTATGCTATGACAATATCTAAAACAGCTATTTGGGAAATTTGTATGTATGAATACTTTGCTGAATCCTTAAATTTATGATTCTCATTTATTCTTCAAATGTTTACATTTAGTTGTACATGAATAGCTAACAAAATATTATTCTTATTTAGAATACTTCAATTCAGATGACATAATTTCTATTGTTCTACAAGTTTGCTGACTACTCCATGTGAAATAATGTTTGTTATTTTAACTGCTAAAGTTGTTACATAGAAATAGATACTAATACAGCTAATATTACTAATATGTACAGTGGAAGAAATCTTCAGTTTTTATTGTAAATCTTCAACTTGTTATTAAGACAACCTATAGAATGGGAGAAATATTTAAAAATTATATATCTGATAAAGGATTAATCTCTAAAATATATAAGAAACTCTTACAACTCAATAGCAAAAAACCACTAATAACCTGATTGAAAAATAGGCTAAGGACTTGGATAGACATTTATCCAAAGAAGACATAAAAAGAGCCAACAGATAAATGAAAAAACACTTAAAGTCACTCATCATCAAGGAAATGAGAATCAAAACCACAGAGAGATATCACCTCACACCTGTCAGGATGACTATTACAAAACAACAACAACAACAACAACAAAACCCAAACACCCCAAAACAAACAAAAGCAAAAAACAACAACAAAAAAGATAAGTATTAGCAAAGATATGGAGAAATTGGAACGTATGTATTCTGTTGCTAGGAATGCAAAATGGTGCAGCTGCTATGGGAAATGGTATGGAGGTTCATTAAAAAAATTAAAAATAGAACTACCACATGATCTTGCAATCCCACTTCTGGGTTATTGTTCCAAAGAACAGAAATCAGGATCTCAATGTACCATGCTCACTGCAGCACCATTCATAATGGCCAAGCTGTAAAACAACCTAAGTGTCTGTCCATGGATGAATGGAGAAAGAAAATGTGGTATATACATTGGAATACTATTCTGCCTTTAAAAAGAAGGCAGTTATGTAATATGTGACAACATGGATAAATCTTGAGGACATTATGCTGAGTAAAATAAGCCAGTCAATTACTGCATGATTCCACTTTTACGAGGTATCTAAAATAGTCAAATTCTTAGAATCATATAGTGGAATGGTGGTTGTCAGGGGACGGGGAGAGGAAAATGAAGAGTTACTAATAAATGGGCATAAAGTTTCAGTTAAGTCAGATTAATAAACTTTAGAGATGTGCTATACAACATTGTATGTATAGTTAACAATAATGTATACACTTAAAAATGTAATGGGGTAGATCTCATGTTAAAAGTTTTATCACAATAAAATAAATACAATTTAGATTTAACTTTTAAATCTCTAAATCTTAACTTTTAAACTTAACTTTAAAGTTTAATGTTTTTAGCTTTCTATATTCTCTAGGAAACTAAATAGTTTTCTCTGGAGCTTTGATATAGACATAGTAACTGGTTTACACTATACATAGTAATTGGTATGTACTAGAGAAATGATGGATCACAATCATTCCAAAACAAAAAGATGATTGGTAAATGACTTTTACAATATAAAGTAAAAAATTAGATATTTCTTTCACACATACTCAGCCAATAAAGTGTTCCAGATTCATTTAGCTGCTACATTTAACCGATTCCAAAGGTTAGAATTGTATTGAGCTCAAATAACTTTTAAATGGTGGGTTTTGGTTTTGCATATGTAGATTAATATTTACAATTTACAGATGATCTATTTTGACAGTGCAGTTACAAATCTTGAAATTAAGAAGCAACATGTGAAGAAGCCAAAAACATGTAAAATAAAGTATTTAGAAAGTGAAGATCAAAGATAATCAGCATAATTGAATTCATAAAATTACTTTTTCTATTCATAATCATTTTTAAAACCTTTGTGAATCAGAATAGTTATATCTAGACTACTACTCTATTATTCGACATTTTTATTTAGAACCTCATATTACCTGTAAATCTTCCTTGATTCTGAGAAGTAAAAATTTTTTATAGTTGTTTTTATAGCTTTTTTAAAGGAATATACCTTCCAGGAAAGCTTTGGTTTATATTGTCACACAATGACGCTTAGATATTTAAGAGGGTACAATATTAGTGGTTGTCATAACAAAATTTTTTCAATATTAATTCAAATATTAAATATTAATAATATTTATATTAAATATTACCCATGTTTAGATGAGCCCAGATACAACTGGAGAGAATAGATTAAGTTACTGGATATATTAATACACATTTTTACTTTGTATTCTATACACTATATACCTCATCTGAATTGTACTTTGGGTTGGTGTAATTATGTAGGTATTGCCTCATAGTAAGTTCAAATTTTATGGAATTAATTTGCATCAAAAACAAAGCTAATAAAAAGGAATATAAGGTTGAAAGAGCAATAGAAGAATTTATGTACAAAAGCCTAAAACCGTTAGGTAAGGGTTGGCTGGTTTGAGATGTCCTCAGCTGGAACTGGCTGACAGTCCTCTAGCAAGATAGGCTGGCATGTTCTCATGGTGATGGTGGAGGGCAAGAATAAGACATGTCTATACCAATTGGCAACAGCAAGTCTCATGGCTGAGTCTAGTCATGTGATACTCTCAATTTCCTTCATCTGAAAATGTCTTCTCTCACCTTCATTTCTTTTTCTAAGGATATAATATTCTTGTTGACAGTTATTTATTTATTTTACAACATTTAAAGATGTTCCCCTGTCATCTGTCCTCCATGATTTTTGATGAGAAATCTATAGTGATTCAAATTGTTGGTTTCCTATATGTAATGTTATATGTAAAGAGTCAATTTTCTGTGGCTGCTTTCAACCTTTTTCTTTCATTAATTGGATTATGATATGTCTGGGTATGGTTTTTCTTGAGTTTTCCTTATGAGAGTTTTCTGAGCTTCTTAAATCTGTAAATTTATGTCTTTCATCAAATTTGGAAAGTTTGCAGCCATTATTCCTCCTTTAAATATTTCTTTTTTCTGTACCATTCTCTTTCTCCTCTTGTTCTGAGGGCCTAACAGCACAAATATTAGAGCTTTTGATATTATCATACAGATCCTTAAGCCTATTTGCTTTTCTTCAATATTTTTTTCTTTTTGTTCTGCACATTGTATAATTTCTTGATCTATTGTCAAGTTCTTTATATATTTCTTCTGTTATAGTCATTGTTTGATTAAGACCATTCAGTAAATTTTTTATTTCAAATATGTATATTTCAGTTATAAAATTTCCACTGAATTCTTTTCCTCCAAAATTTTGGCTGTAACTTCATGAGAGATCCTGAACCAGAATCATCCAGCTCAGAAACTGTCACATTCCTGACCCTCAAAAACTGTGTGAGACACAAATGTATGTTGTTTTAAATTGCTACATTTTATGTAATTTGCTGAGAATGTCTACCTTTCCATTCATTTCAAGAGTGTTTACCTCTGCCTCGTGGAGGATGGTTATAAAACCTGCTTCATAGTCTTTGTCTATAAATTTCAACATCTGGGTAGTTTTTGGATTGGTATCTAAGTGTCTTTTCCCTTGAGAATGGATCAGATTTCCATGATTTTTAGTATATTAAATAATTTTGATTTTGTGAACATTTTGAATATTTTAAGACTTAAGCATCTATTAAAATTCTCCAGAGAATGTTGATTTTGTTTTGCTTTGTTTTGTTTTTATCAGGCAATGAAGCCAGTCTAGTTAAGACCATGGGCTCTGTTTTTGCCTTCTGTGGGCAGTGGTTTCAATGTCAGTTCATTTTTCCAAATGTTTGACTATTTTGGGACTGCCCAGAACACATATCATTCAGAATTTAGGCTGGAACTTGGACAGCAGTTTATATATAATACAGTTCTCAAAGTCTTTGCATTGCTCTTTTAAGTCTCTTCTGAATACGCACAGCTTAGAGGTGATTCCAGTACTCATGTAGGTTCATACATATTTCTCTCTTCTCCGGAATTTCCCACAAAATCTTGGGTGGACATAAGTTCCTTTTCCTAGTCTGAAAGATGGAATTCTGTTAAGAGTTTTACCTTCCTTCACTGTTTACAGTTCCACATAACTAGGGAGAAGCAGCAAGAGAAAAGAGAGAAACATGTAACAGGGATTCTCCCTCCACCCCTTCTTCATAAAACAGAAGCTCCTTTCCTGGTTCCTCTGGCCAGAGATATCTTTTCTTGTGCTTTAATGCACCTACACTGTGACTATGGAAGTGCAGCTCTGTGGCTGGGGCTGGTTTCAGAACAGGGAAGATATATAAAGAAAAGAAAAGAATTAAAAAAAAAAAAACCAGAAAAAATCCCTAAACCTATGGATAGCCCAGACACTCTCTGACTGCTTTTCAGATCCTCTTGCCAGAAAGAGGTAGTTTCTCCTAGTATTTTTGCTGTTAGCTCCCAATGTTCAGTTGTGAGATTTGACCTAACCTCAGGTGAGAGCCAGGAGAAAAATTAGGGCAAAATGTAAAACATATGCCCATTACAAGTTCTTATTCAAGTTTTGTATTCAGGCCTCAGTCTGCCCGCTATTGTTTACTTTGAGTCCCCATGGAGTTGTTTTTGGTATTCAGTACAGTGCTTTTCTTGTAACCAGTAGGAAAGATAGGTTTATTCCATCTTGGCTGGCACTGGAAGTGGCCTATATCATACCATGAACATAGCAACTACAGAGATCCTTTGAAAACATAGTATAGACCATCTCACCCTCTGTTAAATATCTTTCCATTCTTTCATAATTAAACATCATGTGCTTAAACTTTTGTGCACAAAAGGACATTATCAAGAAAATGAAATGATAATCCACAGAATTTCCTAGGAAATATATGGAAATCATATATCTGATAAGGATAAACAATGCAAATAAAAAATGGGCAAAGGACTGAATAGATATTTCTCCAAAGTAATACAAGTAGCCAATAAGTACATACCATGTTTAGCATCACTAGTCATCAGAGAAATGTAAATCAAAATCACAATGAGATACCATGTTGCTCCCACAGGGACAGTCATAATAATAAAAGTAAGGAAAATAAGTGTTCATGAGACTGTGGATTAATTGAAACCCTAATACACTGCTGGTTGGAATGTAAAATTTTACAGCCACTTTGAAAACAGTTTGGCTGTTCCTCTAAAAGTTAAACTTAGAATTACCATACAACCAGCAATTCCACTCTTTAGTATATCCCAAAGAGAATTAGAAACATACATTCATACAAACACTTGCCCAACAATGTCCATAGCAGCACTATTCACAATAGTCAGGTGGGGATACCACAAAAGTCCATTAACAGATGAATGGATAAACAAAACAGGGAACATAGAATATCACTCATAAAAATAAATGAAGTACTGGATACAAATGAACCTTGAAAACCCTATAAGTGCAAGAAGCCAGACATGAAAGGTCACATACTATATAATTCCATTTATAGAAATACCAGAATAGGTAAATCCACAGAGACAGGGCGGAAGGGACAGGGAAACAGGGAGTGGCAGCTTAATGGGTATGAGGTTTTCTTTTGAAAATATTTTGGAGCTAGATAGATGTGGTGGTTGCACAGCTTTATGTATGTACTAAATGCTACAGTATTGTACACTTGGAAATGGTTACTTTTATGTTATATGAATTTCACCTCAATTAAAAAAACAACTTGATGTGTTTAAAACATTCTGCAAGTCCCTCAGGACCTGGCAACCTGCTACGTTTTATACCCCTCCCACCCCCCAAATATACATACACTCTCTCAGCTGCAGACAGCCTGCCTCCTGCTGTCCCCCAAACCTGCCCTGCCTGCTCCACCACAGGGTCTTTGCACGTGTTCTTCCTCCATTTGGCACACAATTCCCACAGCTGCCTGCTGAGCTTATTCACTCTGTTTCTTTTGTCCCTGCTTAGATGTTTCACCTCAGAAAGGCCCTCCTTGACCACCCAAAATAAAATAATACACTCTTATCCCTTTCACCTAGTGCTATTTTTCTCCATAACACTTAACGTCATCTGACACATTATATTTTACTTATTTACTCATTTATTGTCTGTTTCCTTCCTAGACTGGAAGGTCCATGAAGACAGGGACATTATTGTAATCCTGGTATATCCCCTATATCTAGAACAGTGCCTGGCACAGAGTAGGTAATCAGTTAATACTTGATTTTAAAAAATGAATATCATGTATGTAAAGTTCCAAACAAGTAAACACAAGATGCTTAGGAACACATACTTATGTGGTGAAACCATATTCTATGGCAAAACCATAATGATAAACACAAAATTCACTTAGAGATCCACCCTGAAGAGGGGTTGAATAGGAGCCAGAGGGATGAGACCATGAGGGGTCCAAGGAGCTTAAATTTTATTAACCTATATTTAACTGAATAGCATTTTAATGAGTGTTTATTACATCTTTGTGCTTTATGATATGTAACATTGCATGCAATCTTTTATATGCATCAAATATTTCTCAAAACTTTAAAACATTTAGCAGTATAATTATTTGGTAACTTTAAAAAATACTAAATGTACTTAATTTATTATTTGCTTAATTGAAAATAAGTTACTTGCTTTCTTCTTTTATCCCTTAAAAGAATGTAGGGATGTTTGACTATGACTGCATGAAGGCTCCAAAACTAAAAATCACTAACATTCATGGGATGCTCAGCCTGCAGGAATAGTGACTTCTGTTCCTCCATTCCTAACCTACTAGGAAGGCGGTTTTCATCCAAGCCTGAACAGATCACCAGCTGTTTCAAATTTATATTTATTTGAAACTGTCTTCTTTTGCTTTGAATGGCATAACTGATAAATGAATTTGTAAAAACCCCAGCTACAGAGAAAAAGTTTCACATATAAATAATCAGGAATCAGATCTGAGCCCATCAGAAAATATTAAAACACATACCTTCAACTAAAAATGGAAAAATGTCACTGTGATTTTTCAATGAAATTTATTTGTCAGACTCTGTATCAATTCCTACTGGCGTCTCAGAATATTAAAGTCATTGCTAGGTATGTGATATTTTTAACTTAATATTCACAACTGCAACAAGACAGGTATGGAAAAATCATAGGAGATGACGATGATGAATTTATTTTATTTTTCTGCTTGTTATTTATTTGATATATCTGTGGCTGACCTCTGACAATTTTCAACTTGACCTCAAACAATGCGCTACCTGTTAGCTAAAAGACGAGAATTCCTATCTGACCCTGTAAATGTTCAAGACTGATAATTTAGTAATCCATAGTATCATAAATAAACACAATATCAACCATTAAATATGATCTATGTACTTAATGTGAAAATTTCACTCAGCACCTACTTATCATGAAAACATACTGTCATTGCATCTAGCTGAATACATTACCAAATACCGAGTTACTGTCATCAAAAATGAAAGCTTCAGGGATCTTGTACACATTTTTTTGTTTGTTTTTGTTTCAGTGACGAATAAACTGTGATGGGAGAAAAGATGTCCTGTGTATTATAGCAAGTGGCAGAACTAGGACTAGAATTCAGGTATCTTTGTTCCTATTTGAGTAGTATTTCCAGTTCACCTCTGACAATGATTTGCATACATAATATCTTGGTTGTACTGTCCAGGAATATAGGCTCACAAGTTGCTGAGAAGAAACAAGTAGTACAGCTTCAGCTAAGTGAATTGTGACTTCATAACTATGGTTGGCCAAACTCCATTAAGAACCTTTCAAAATATTTCAAGTGGCAGTATCAATCATGATTTAGAGTATACTGTGAATGAATAAAAGTAGTGGATGAAACATATTTAAACTGTATAAACATGACAACTTTTGATTGTGGTTATTTTCTTTAAAGTTATTTGTCAGTTTCCCTTCCTAAATTTGAGATTTCTAAGAGCTATTTGTATGCATCTTTATTTTAAGCTGTGTTCTAGCTATAAGGAAGTGTTATACCTAATTAGTTAATTGACTAAACTTACTACAAATATAAGTTCACACCCAGAAATTAAAGTAATTGCACTTATAAAATACATACATACAGACATACATAAAATACATAAAATGCACTAAAAAATCAGATATTTTAAATTAATGCATGGACCTATTTCTTGAAATAAGGAAAGGTAGAATCAAAGGTAAGTATAAATGTTGATTAAAACTAGTTAATGTCTGTATACCCTAGGAATGATTCTGAGAGAATTGACTCATGATTCTGGATGACCTGCTACTGATTTGTTAGGACCGCCAGAATAGAATTACTAAAGTGTACTTTGCTGATGTAATATAGTCTCTTATCCCCATCTTCCTATAAAAGTGGGCTTCCACAAGCCACTTGACCTTGCCTGTGTGCGGAGACAACCTTGTTTGTCCAGGTGCCAAGGCCAATGTCCAGCTTCTGTATGGAATGCTATAAATAATATTTAAAAACTTATCTGCAAAACTTTGTTCTCTTTTTCTTAAGAAAAGTAGGCTTAATTACTGATGATGTAAACCTCCATAAAACTTTTACTTTTTAAAAGCAAATTGAATTTAAATTATATTTTTGAACGATTAAGTATAAAATTTCAATTGAAAAGCAGTATTTACTAAGTTATTCCTTAGAAGACACTGTGTATGTTATTAAAGAGTTTGGGGCTGGCCCGGTGGCACACTGCTACAGTGCGCCGCTTGGGAGCATGGCTGTGCTCCCGCCGAGGGTTCGGATCCCACGTACAGACCGGTTCCCGCTCACTGGCTGAGCGAGGTGTGGGCGCAACACCGAGGGTTGCCATCCCGTTGCCGGTCCCGGTCCGGTACGGGCACGACACTGAGGGTTGCCATCCGTTGCCGGACACGAAAAAAGACAAAAAGGGGAAAAAAAAAAAAAAGAGTTTGAATTTTGGGATATGGTACCAATTGTTCCATTAATATCATTAGTACTTTTGGTAATAGGAGGACATACACATCCCTCTTTATATTGCTGTCATCTGCCAGAATTACAGTTGTGGTCATGTAGATAAAGTCTTCACATGATGTAAAGGAATAAAATAGCATTTTTCCTATTTAAATAATTACTTTTAGATGTAAAATGTATTGCCATCTATTACATTCAGCAATTTAAGCAACAGAATATAAAAATACTTTCATATCACTATAAAAAATCACAAAACTACATTTTTAAAGATTTTAAAAAAGTTTTCTCTCCTGAAACACAGCTATGTAATTAAAAATTGATACACTGAATATACTCATAAATCTAAGTAATATACTGAATATATCTAAGTAAGGCAATAAAGTAAAAAATGAGCACAGGGAATCAGATAACAGAGAAAAGAAGAAAATCCCAGCATATTATTATATTTTGGTGTTGGCTTTGGATAGCCATCTTACCTCAGGTCTTTTTTAGGCTCTTTTATATTGATCTGAGCTGTCGGTAGACAACTACACTGCTTTAAACACAACATTCATAAATGCCTTGTATAGACAGTGTGCTTTACAGATGCATACAATGAGATATACAGAAGAGAATTTTGCAGTAGGTTTATTTTTTTGATGCTTTATGAAAACTGACAGACATATCATATCTGTTCACTAATCTGCATTTTTCCCATCTAGAATCAGGTGCCTTTTGGGGAAATTCAGCATTTCATAACTGAATAACCAACAGAGTGTTCAAATTTACAAATCTTTCTGGACCACTTATGGGGAGGACACCTATGGGGAGGACACTGGGCTCTGCACACAACTAAGCATAGTACAAGGAGGGGATCATACATGCCATGATGGGGATACAAAGATGTTGCTACTAGAATGCAAAGGGAAAGCATTTGGTTCTGATTGGGAAAAGTGAGGGAGACTTTGTGGGGGATACTGTGCTCTATCTGGCTCTTGAGGAATGAGTAGAATTGCAATAGACAGATGAGTAGAATAGCATATTCTGAGTGATGGAGACACAGATCCGTGGCGTGTATGACTGATGGTTTAGTAAATACCAGGTTCCATTCACGTATGTGCTGACACTGTTCTAGGCACAGTGGATACATTTAGTGACCAGCATAAGACAAGCATTCTTTTCCTGACAAAGTGCGTCAATTGACTATCCTGGTAGAAGCAAGGAAGAAAAAGTGGAAAAAAATACACAAGTACATATCAGATTTTTTTCCCCTAAAATTGTATTACACCAGAAATGTTTGCCATGCATGTGCTATATACTTAGCACTAAGTGCTGTGGAAAATTAAAACCCAATTAAATATGGCTAGTGGTTTCCAGAAATTTACAATCTAGTCCAGTGGACAAAATGAACTCATGTGAAATAATAAATTATCAAATTCTGTGGCACTGACTATAAGTGAAATCAGAGTTAAGAATAGGAGATAATGTAGAAACATTTTACCCATGGGCCCTTTTACATTCTTCCATTTTCACTATATATTAAAATAGAGTTTCTGAAATACTTGTGCACCAAATTTGAATACGAACCATGACTTCATTACTTGTATCTGTTCTTCCAAATGAGGATAGATCACTCATGGACTTTGGAGTTACACCTGAATTTGAATCTCTCTCTTCCGTTTTCTAGCTAAATAACTTTTTTCCTGTTTTTAATATTTTGGTTTTATTTATAATATTTTTATTTAAGTGTAATATACATACAGTAATGTTTTTAAAAATGTACTTCTCAGTAATCATCACAAAGCAAACACCTGGGCATTCAGCCCTCAAATCAAAAAACAGAACACTGCCAGCAGCCCCTGACCCCCTTGCCCCATCCTGATGCTTCCGCCTAGTTCTCCTTCCCTCTTGCCTAAAGGGAACCACTACTCTAATTTTTAACTCTGTCATTTAGTTTGTCTGGTTTTGAAATTCATACGCATAAGTTTTTTTTTTTTTTTTTTTTAAACATCCTTTACATGTATTTAGCGCACTTACACACACATTTCTTTTTGGCACAGACCTAGGAGTGGGATTCCTGAGTCATAAGTATGTCCATTTTTGCCAGGTAATGACAAACCATCACTTTTCTCCAGCAGTGTTGGAGGGTCCCCTTGCTCCACATCCTTACCGATTCTTGTAAATGTCTAATTTTTAATTTTAGCTGTTCTGGTGAGTGCCTAGTGCTATATCATCTTGGTTTTGTCACTTCCCAGTTACTAATAAGGGTGAGAATATTTTAATACATTTGTTGGCTTAGTATGTCTCTCCAAGTCTCCTATTTTTTCTATTGGAATGACTGTGTTTTTATTGATTTGTAGCAGTTCTTTATATATTCTGAATGCAAAAACTGTGTCAAGAAAAAGCTTCTCTTATTCTTTCCCTTGCCTTTCCATAATTTTAGTAATGTTTTGTGATGAATAGAAGTTATTGACTTTAATTTATGAATCTTTTTCCTTTATATGCTGTTAAAGAAAACTTTCTTTGTACTAGGCCATAAAAGTTAACCTCCTATATCACCTTCCAGATTAGAAACTTTATTGTTTTACCTTTTATATTTGATTTACAATCTTGCTGGAAATGATTTTTGCATATTGTTTGGGAAAGAAATCAAGCATCTTTTTTTTCCTTATTACTATCCCATTGATGTAGCATCATTTACTGAGAACTTTTTTTCTTTATGCTTTGTATTGCTAACTTTATTCATACATTGTGTTTATAAGTATGTGGTTCTACTTCTGGACTGTGTATCCTGTTCCATTGCTCTATTTACTTAGGTTAATAAAAAGTCTTGCTTTCTGGCATAGCATATCCTTCCACCTTTCTGTTTCAAGAGTGTATTGCTTATTTCTGGCCCTTTGAGTTTCCGTATAAATTATAAAATTAGTTATAGTTTCCCTATTGAAGAAAGAATAAGTTAATAGGTTATAATTTTTGTTACAATCTAGATATAAGTTTAATGTACAAATTTAACTTTGATCTAACTAGTTAATTAATTAGGACTGGTGATAGTGTCTATCCTTCTCTGTTGCATAAATCAGAGGGAAAGCTTTAAATATTTCACCATTAAATATGATGCATGTTTTAGTATTTTTATCATATACTTATTACCTAGTTAAAAAAGTTTCCTTTCATTCCTAGATTGCTGTAAGTTATTATCATGATGAAGAATAAATTTTATCAAAGACCTTTCTTGAATCTGTTGAGAAAACTGTATTTGTTAACTAGTTAAATATGCTCTTTGATTTTTAAATAAGCTGCACTCACATTGCTGGAAAAAACATAATTAATTATTATGCATTATCTTTTTTTTTCATAATTGGACATGGTGTGCTAATGTTTTGTTTAGGGTTTAATTTTGACACTACTTTTGATTTTAATTTTAGTGTTAACATTATACTTTGGGCTTATGGAACAAAGTGGGAGTGTTCTCCTTTCTGATTCTCTCAAAAATTTGTTTAAGATTGGCATTATTTCTTCCTTTATATTTTGGCAGTGTTAGCTAATGAAGCCATCTGGGCCTGTGGTTTTCTTTGTGGAAATATATTTATTATGGATTCAGTTTTGGTGAATTGTATTTTTCTGGAACTCTATTCTTTTCATCTAAATTTTTAAATGTAGTGTCATGAGGTTGTTAATAATATTCTTTTACTGTTTTTTGATGTCTTTATGACCTCTAGTGATGTCTTCTTTTTCACATTGAAATTGGTAAAGTGTGCTTTCGATCTTTTCTTCTCTTGGTTTGTCTCTTGTATGAATTTATAAATGTTATCAGCTTTTTTAAAAAAACAAATTTGTATTCATTTATAATCTCAATTACATGCTTTCTTTTCTACTTCATTAATTTTTCCTCTTTAAAAATGTTTTTCCTTACTAATACTTTATTTGAGTTTATATTTCCATTCTATTTTCATAGCACACTGGAGGGATACTTAGCTTATTGATTTTTCAGTATTTCTTTACTTTTAATATATCATTATATGCCTTAAAGGTTATATATTTCCCTTCACACATGGCTTTAGCTGCATCTCACAAGTTTTGATATATAGTGACTACAATACAAATCAGTTCAAAGTATATTCTACTTTACATTTCTTCTTTGACACATGTGTGTTATTTGGGAAATTATTTCTTAATTTAAATATACATGGAAAAATATCATTTTTGTATTGATATTTAGATTAATAGTATTATGATCAGAAAGCAAATTCTAGAAGATTTAAAATCTTTTTAACATATTGAGACTTGTTTTACATCCCATAATATTTTAATATTTTATATGTACTGAGAAGAATACTCCACAGTTGTTAGATGCAGTTCTTTTACGTCAAATTTGTTTATTGTGCTTTTCAAATTGTTGTTATCCTTACTGATTTTTTGTGTGACTGCTCTATCGGTTATTGAGAGAAGTCTATCAGAATCTCATAATTTTTGTGTACCTGCCTATTGGCAATCCTAGACAACTTCTTCCAATTTTCATGACTGAAATAATTTGAAGTTGGGTTTCAGATGCTTTGTGTATTGGTCTATTTTCATTTGTTCTTTTAATCTAATTTAGGGAAGAGCTATTTGATGTACAACCCCAAACGCTGGTGATTTTACTAGACACCCCCTACTTCCTTGGTGGCCCTAATTTTTGAATTCTAATTTTTGCCTATGTAATCCTATGAAGCTATTAAAAGCTCTGCCAATCTTCTGAGTCTTACAGCCACTTCTTCTGGAATTGGAGATATCCATGGAGCTAAAACTACCCAAATACTGAGTTTATATTTTGGCAATTCTTCTCTGAGATCTTTGACCCATAATTCTTAAATGCCTTGTTAGCTCTCCAGAGCTTTCAAACACTTCTACAAATACATTTTTTCCAATCTTTCCAATTGTTCTTATTACTAGAGTTATTCCTAATTATTCCTCTTCCATTACCAGTAGTGGAAATCTTGCTAACTATGACTAAAGTTATTTAACTTGAGTCTCAGTTTACTCTGCTATAAAATAGAAACAAAATTACTATCTTTAAAATTTTCTAGTGCATACTTTGCACACAGTAGTAACTCAGATAAGAATTATATTTGAGGGCCGGCCCAGTGGCGCACTGGAGAGTGCGCTGCTTGGGAGTGCAGCGGCGCTCCCGCCGAGGGTTCGGATCCCATGTGGAGACCGGTTCCCGCTCACTGGCTGAGCGTGGTGCAGGCGCAACACCGAGGGTTGCGATCCCGTTGCCGGTCCCCGGTACAGGCGCGACACCGAGGGTTGCGATCCCGTTACCAGTCAGTAAAAAAGACAAAAAGGAAAAAAAAAAAAAAGAATTATATTTGACTTCATTCATATTCTCTTTACTTAGAGATGTGATCTTGTCTGCTGACTTTATATATCTTCATACATTTGACAAGCAAAACTTCATTTCCTGCCATCTTTCTTGATGTTCTATCCCATATTCATCATTTGCTGGTTGCTTTCAACTTGCCTTTGCTTCCAAAACCTCACACTCAAAATACGCAAAAGTAATATAAATAACTCTTCTTCTCAAAGTCATTTGCTCCTATAAATTTACATAAATCTCTTCATAGTAACATTGTTTTTCTACGTTACTCAGCCACCAATGTTGAAGTCTTCTTTGAGTCAACTTTCTACTCACATGTATTCAATTGCAAAGATCTGATTTGTCTTTTAAAATGACACTCACCTATATTCTTTTATTTTCATTGCATGAACCTTGTTGTGAAACCCAGCTCTGTATTGGACTATTTTAAATATCTCCTAATTCTTCTTT
This sequence comes from Galeopterus variegatus, assembly GCF_000696425.1. Classification (NCBI taxonomy): domain Eukaryota; kingdom Metazoa; phylum Chordata; class Mammalia; order Dermoptera; family Cynocephalidae; genus Galeopterus; species Galeopterus variegatus. The sequence continues at coordinate 251,952 of NW_007727914.1, forward strand.
CTACTTCCAGACTCTCAGATATTCCATCTATCCTGTAGTCCTGTCAGATTAATCAAGTAGTCTTAATATAGTATTTGATCGTATTATCCTTTTTCCCCAAAGCCTTCAAGTAAATTTAGTTCATTTAAGAATAGATTCCAAGCTCTTCAAATTTGTTTTCAAACTACTTTCAGATAATACTTTTGCTATGGACAAATCAGTATATTCAGTTCTCCAGAATGCATAGAATGCATATGCTCCTCTTCTTTCTGTCTTTATGTGCCAACTTAGAACTCTCTCTTCCTTCTTTCAACTTATTTGAATTCATCGCACCCTGAAAAGCTGAATCAATCTGTACCACCTCTGTCAAATCTTCCTGACCACTACAGCTGGAAGCAATTCCTAACTTCTTCTGAAAATCTGTAACATCTACTGGGATGCAATATGGTGCTTGGAGAGACTACAGACAGCAGAGTCAAAAGAAGCTGGGTTTTAAACTATTTTCCAGCTGCACAATCTTGAGTAAGTTTCCTAACCTCATGAAACTCGTTCTTTGTCTGTAAAACACAGTTAATAATAAATCCTTTGGAGGGCTGTTATAAAAATCAGATATAATAGATGAGTAGCTGAACATAATATAACAAGCCTATCACATAATAGTTGCTAAAATAAATGGTAGATATTATTTCTATTATTATCGATACTACAAATCATTTAAAATTGATGATGTGCTTTTTATAGCCAATTATCTACTATGCATATATTCTGTATATGCCATCAGTAAAGTTCTTTAGAATAAAAACCATGTATATATCTTTGCACATGGCACAGTTTTTTGCACATAGAACAGTTTTTTGCAAATAAGTGCTTGAAAATGTTTATTGATTGATGTATTTACGTGTGAGTACATAATATTTTTAGAGGTAGACTTGCTGAATATTATTTTAAGTTGACAAAAGAGGTTATAATTGCAAAAAATCTTCAAGTTCTGGCATGATCTGACTAGAATCTGAACCATTCCAACTTTCATTTATGAAGACAGTCACTATAAGGTCTATGCAATCAGTGAACACATGCATATTGACTGTGCTCAATCATGAAAGCCTTCTATTGAATAATCCAACCAAGTGTCATTTTTGCATGACAGAAAAGTAAGTTTGATGATAGGCAAAAGTCTCAGTGGGGGGAAAATCAATTTTAGTCATGGAAACAAGAGGGATAAATGTACAGCCCACAAGTCTACAAATACACTGAAAGGTTTTATAGGAAATCAGAATGCTGACTGTGCTACTAAAAAAAAAAACAAACAAACCCTCACAAATGTTGCTTTCCAAAATGTAATCATTTAAAATTTAAAATTTCTGTGCTTTTATTAGAGAATATTCAAAACATCACTAATCAATCTGATTTAAGGAACACAGTGATAATAAACACACTATACATTCAGACGTTTCATGCACCCCCCGCCCCCACATACACATATATGTACATATATACAAAGACAGATATAAAAAAGAGTCCTCCACCTGAGTTGTCCCATTAGGAGTACTTCTTACTGATTACAAAATGTCATCTAGGACACCCTCCATTCTCTTAGACCTTTTAACTGTTAAACATGTCCACGACATTTATATAGCCTTATATTTTTAAAGAACTTCTTGTATGCAGTCACTAATTTTTAAAAAATTGCTAACTGGCCGGTATAATTTCTAAGACAGAACTCTTGGGAGGTACTGAGGTCACAGGCTGAGGGCACTGAGCCACATGCTTAAAAAAAGTTTTCATAAAATAATGTTTTCATTATATGATTTTTCCTTCAAATGACTGACTGGGGGTGGAAGGAAAAGAAGACTGCCACATAGCAGTATTCAATACCTTCTTATTGGCTGACTTCCAAATTTCTCAGACAGATGTCTGGAAATCTGAATTTAATACATGAATTAATTCATATGTCATCTAGTTCCAAAAAGTTTTAATGTGGCTTGCAACACCTAAGAGTTAGCTAATAGTAATTAAAATGAGATAAGAAATAAATTTATTTTAAAAAGTAGAGGCATTAGAGAAATTAGGGTAATATAAACGTGTGTATACAAAATCCCATACTTTGGTTCTAGGCTCCTCATCTTAATTCTAAGCTTTTTAATAATCAACACAATGGGAAATTAATCACAAAATTCATCCTAGGATGGAACAATTTTCAGGAGAAGTAAAACTGTTCTTGATTTTAAAACATAGGTAAATTTATTCCTACAATTTTCATAAAGGAGATAATGCATAATGTCATATATAAAAGTTACCACAACTTCAACATGCTTTTGTGATAGTGCCTTCAATATAGGTGCTATTCAGTAAAGCACAATTCAGTATAAAGACAACTATACAGAGAAACTTAAAATGTATTTTCCTATAAATAAATTTACATCTTATCATTTCTAAAAGGATTCCATAAACCCCTTTTTTCTATATAGGGTTGAGCTAGATTTCTAATATCAAAATTTAGAGTTTCAGCTCTTTTGGTCCTAAATCCAGGCAAGAACCAAATTAGGGCTTGACAAAAATTTTGATATTAGGGTCTTCTGTGATACTGTTGAGGGAAATCCTTAATTGAAATAGAGTGGTAAGGAGGTTAGCTATTTGCCATAGTGAGGGCATTCATAATAATATTCATAGCCCCTGTTATTCCTTGAACAGAATTCCAGTTAGAAGACAAAAAGCCAGAGCCTGTTTCCTCATTTTCTTATAAAAGTGCATGTTTTCCCACAAGCCACTGGGCAAATGTCTAACTGAACTAGGTCACTTTTGTCTAATTAGGAGCTAGTAGAAATCAATATTATTTAAAATGTTCTTTGAATAAATATTCTATTGCATTGATTTGCACAAGTTTGCTTTCATACACTCTCATATTTGCAGATGAGATTTAACACAGACATACTGTTTTTAAATTCTTTGCTCTTTTATCCATGGGCTTAATTTTTTTCTTTTCTTTTTGGTTGTTACCATATTAGACAGTCTGACACAAAATCTATCGTTGACAACCAAAGAATATTTTATACTTTTTATGGCATTTTGCATCACTAATTATAAATAAGAGGTAAAATAAGAATTAGTTTAATGCTAAAACATTGAAAATGAGAACCAAATTATGTAAAGGCTGTGGAAACTAATATAATAAGAGGTTTTTAAAAATTCGTATCAGCCTATTGCTTCCACTTTTCTTATAAGAAAATATTTATTGTTTCTTTGGTTTCTGCCATCATATGAAAGTACTTGGAAAATAAAAATATCAATGCACAGCACACATTTAATAAAAAATATTAATATGTACATATGATATTTTTCTTTTGTTACACTTTCACTGTCTCAGGTTAATCTGTCCTAGGTCTATTAAGACATTTTATAAATTTCTGTAGAATTTGAATGCCAAAGAAATAAAAGGATTATTACAAACAAATCAACTATCTCAATGCCCAAATCACAAAGAAAAGTTACAGAAAATGGTGTTTTATTATTAGCAACAAGAATTTTAATGTAAAAGATACTTTCTTAAGACTTAAAGACGCACAACCCATCATTTTCAGTTCTACATTAATTTTGTATGCTGGTGAATGGAAGATTCACTAAGTTTAATGCTTTATATGAAAATTAATCAATAGCAGAGTTATAACTAAAAATCTGGCTTTCTGATCCCTGATCTATAAAAATAAGGCTTAGGTCTTCATATTAATATATTGACTTTTACTTTTAGAAAAAACGATTACAAAATGAGAGACACTGGCACTATAAAATGCATGTAATAGCAAAAATCATACAACTCTATCCCCTTCCTTGAGAGTTTCTTAGACCTTCTATATAACACACATCAATACAAAGAAAAATAAAGAAAACTTGACAAGTAATAGAGAGATGGGTATACTGAGCCTCTGGATGGAAAGATTATGTATAATGAAGATGTTAGTTTTCCCCAAATTCACTTAAGATTTCCATAATCTCTATAAAAAAAATCACAAAAAAGTGAATTTGCAAGTTGGGAAAGTGACTAATGAGTGAATTTTTAAAAATTAAGAATTGAGAAGAAAGAATGACTTTACTAAATATTCAGATAAATGAACAAACTACAGAAAAGTGGTCTGATCCTGGTAAAAGAATAGAATATACAGGAGTAATACACAGGAAGATCAACACATGGGACTGTACCATATAGCCTTATTACACAGGAATAATTGCTACATTTTACCTACACAAAGACATTTTTATCATTCTCAATTCTTTCTTGTAGTCCTTTTAGATCTTCCCTTTTGGCTACTTTATTCTTATTGTTTTAGTATACACTGTAGATAATTTTTTCTATAAGAATCCACATTTTGGGTACTATTCTTTAGACTTCATTTCTACAAGTGGTATAGATGATCATATTTGAGGTTTATAATACATATTGTTAAAAAACATTCTAAAGATCATAATAATTGACAGCTCCTCATTTTCCGTATAAGACTTTCTATTTCATAACACTGTATGCTCTTTCTAAATACTTAACTATACAGATGGGGAAAAATAGATATTGTCCCATCATTAGCATTTTTTGTTGTTGCAGTGTTCTCATACGTTTAGTAACCACCTGTATTCTTACATGAAATTGGATCCTGCTTCTGTGGTAGTGCTCAAAATCTAGCCCTAAATGAAGGGTTGAACACCAGTGCACTTAATAGGGACAGGGTGCACCTTACATTCTAGATGTCTGGCAGTCTTGGTGACAACTCCCCAGAAAAGAAATGGGGCACTGAGCTTCTGCCATGTTGTCTATTCTTATTACTGCAAGGCTCTGTATCTTCTTGACAGTGTCAGCTGCAGTCAGCAGGGTTAAGACATGTACTCTTTGTAGGAACTGCATGAACCCCACTCATTTAAATAATACTTTTGAGTGTTTCAGTGAACTTTAAGTTGAAACTAATTCCCTTCAGATGAATAACATTTTTCTGGTGGAGCAACTTTACGAGACATAAATATTTAAGGTAGGTAGAGTGGGGCTTTGGTTGTGAAAATGTCCGCAGTCTTTCTATGTGGCTAGCCATCTAAAAACACAGCTCCACCGGCTCTGAACTCTCCAGGGGGCTTTGAACAGCCCAAGAACTTGGCTTTCCTCTTTTTATACACATGGGCAGTAACACCAGAATAATGGGAACCATTCTACATCAAAAGAATTACTGCCATTCTCTTCTATGAGAAATAAATGGAAATAAGTGGAAATAAATCAGCACATACTTAATTCAGGATGTATGGTTAATGAGTACCCCAAATCAACATGAAATACAATTTTGTAAAAGAAGAGTTCAAAGAAAGAAATGTTCGTTGATTGTTCTTTTGCCTGAATTTGACTAAATGATTATAGGATTATTTTTAAAAGAAACAACAGGGAACCTGCCTCTCTTTTCTTAATTTTAGGAGATAAACAGTTCCACTTTCAGGGGACGAAAAGTACATTCTTCATACACAATATTATGTTTTTCATATTTAATATTAACCTTTCTATTGACCAAAACTACTTTTAAGCCATCAGCAAATCCATTTTAAAATGCTTTTATCAAATTAGAACAAGAGGATATTATACTGGGAGCAAAGGTAAAGCCTTCTTTTATGACTCAGATGCAACTTTGTTTTGCCATTTTCCCCTAATAGCAATCAATAGATCATGCCTGAGAACAGGCCATCTAAACAGCACTGAAGTTATTTAATTTAAATCTACCCTGCTAAGAAACAACATTATAAATGACTTAATTAAAAATACCATAAATACATAAGTGCTGTATTTTTCATCATATAAAAAGTATAAAAAGATGAAATTTTTAAATTAAAAAGTTAAGAACAATCAGCAATTTACTATTGTCAATAATGCCATGATCAATTTCAGAAACATGAAGCTTAAATAACTTACTACTTATAAGTAACAGAATTAATACTAATATACTGTTATTTTTTCAAGTATTCCCAATACATAAAATATATTTTCAAACTACAGCTTTTCTCAATATTATTATGATATATTAATCTTTTACATCTTTATATGGATGTCACAGGTGTGACAATATAATAATTTTTCCAATAATTATGCAAGGTATTCTTACATACATTATTCTACATTTCAGGGACTTTGTATAAATAAAAAAATGTGTGCAATATAACTTTTGCTTTTATTTATTTGCTGGAACATACTTATTTGGAATACACTTTCTTTTCATTAGTATATGACAACCCATAAAAGTCTTTCATATAAAACAAAGACTTTAAAACATATGGCTATGACAGGGAACAAGAGAGCATCAACATCACTGACAAAAACCAAATTTCACTGCAATAAAATTTTCAGGATTATTCCCAGATCAAATTGTTTTTATAGCCAGAGTTATTGATTAAATTTAAAGGAAGAGCAAAAGCATGCATCTCAACCTCTCCAAATGGTTGGAGTTCCATTTCTAAATGATCTGATTATACCATTTTCCTATCAGAACACTTTCTATTCTAATAGAATAAGACAGTCTTCTTATCATGGCTTACCAATTCTTATATCTTTCACACCTCTGTGTTTTCATATAGCTGTGCTTTTAGCCTAAAATATACTAACCCTCTTAAGAATTTTTATTTATTCCTTAACACAAGTCATCTCCTTTTTAAAGCCTTCAGTCATCCTTCAAGGTCAAGAGTATACTCTACCCACTCTGCCCCTTATTACCTTGAGCTTATCTCTAATTTAACACTTACTGCACTGTATTAAAGTGATTTGATTGCATATTTCTCCATCTACAACTGGATAGTGGGTGCTTGATGGGCAGGGGCTGTCATTTTTAACATGGGTGTAATGCCTGGAATATGGCATGTAATGCCTGGAATATAGCAGTCACAATAAATGTGAAATAAAAGAACAAATGAGCTAGGTAGCAGACTCTTGGAAATCTAATCAGTGATCAAACAAATTTGTTTATAATATTTATTTATTTATTTATTTTTCTTTTTTATGTCTTATTATTTTTTTATTTATTTAATTTTTAATGACTCAATTGATTATACATATTTTGGGGGTTCAATGTTGACATATGTTGATCAAATCAATATTACTAGCATATATATTATTACAAATCATACTTATTCTTTATTTTATTTTATTTTATTTTATTTTGTCGATATACAATGTGATTGATTATTGTGGCCCATTACCGAAACCTCCCTCCCTACTCCACCTCCCCCCTCCCTCTCAACAATGTCCTTTCTGTTCGCTTGTCGTGTCAACTTCAAGGAATTGTAATCGTTGTGTCTTCTTCCCTCTCCACCCCAGTTTATTTGTGTATTTATTTAATTATTTTTAGCTGCCACAAATAAGTGAGAACATATGATATTTCTCTTTCTGTGCCTGACTCATTTCACTTAATATAAAAAGCAGGAACTTTCTGTCTAGGCTCTTTCTGTATCACTTAGACTTCTTTTGGATAAAGACAATGAAAAGACTATATTGGTTTAAATAACGGTTTTAGGTGAGGACTAAAAATGTTCTCATGAGACGATAGATGAATAATACCAACAAATACTGCCTTTTCCCCTCTCTGCCTTTTGTATGATCAACTTTATACAGTCACCCTGGACAGCTCCAGTGTCTCTTAGTTATTTTCACACAAGTTCTTGGATGTATTCTCTCTGCTAGCCCATACAGTGTCACATATCCATCCTTAAAGCAATCACGATGGCCAAGTAGATGGGATACACAGATTGTCTTGGCTGGGAGGTGGAATCAATCCCAGCAAGCATCAAGGACAGATTTAGGCGATGAATAAACTCCTCAAAGAAAACCAGAGGCACAGTTGATGAGAGAAGAGAATGAATAAATGTTGATGAGACAAGTAACATGTCTTTAATACATATTTTTTACAATTTTCTGTAAATTTAGCAATTTCTTTCAATATAAGAGTAAAGATTTATAAATTTTACTAATTAATTTACAAATTCCCTACCCCCTTTTAGCTTACCAGCAAAACTGAAAGTCAAGAAGATGCATAATATTAATTTTGTGGCTTTCTGTACCATATTCTATGTTTCAACAGTTGATACCCCTGAGATATAAAGTCTCAGACTGAGAATCACAGCTAAGCAGCATCTTTTCTTTTACCTCCTAATGTAGATTCTTGATGAGTTTTTTTCCCTGGTTCCCACTTAATGCAGTGCTAAGTAGCAGCAGTCTTGAAGTTCAAAGATTACCAACAGCTTTCTTTTCTCATTATAGTTAATTGCCATTCCACAGCAATATTCTCTGATCTTATATAAGTCAAGGGAATTTCAATTTCTGGTCATAGTCGGTAACTTGTTCTTATCTTTTTAAGGAAAGAGAACTACAGTTCTGCTGGTGTGACACATTCAGTGTAGTTCTTACATCACACAAATAAAAAAGTACACATCTAATCTATTCCAAAATTAACAATAACATTGTTAAAATAATTAATTTTCATTAATTTCATCAGACTTAGGTAATCTTAGTTCTCTTCAGAAGACATTACTAGCTCAATGCTAGTTTCAATCAATAGAATGCATCAAGCAGAAAAAGAAATGTCAATTCAGAGATCTGTTTCCTTGTAAAATGGATGAAAGGATTTTCTATTAGGGAATTTTACTATTATATACTTACTATTTTCTGATAACTAAGAGAATAGACACCTATGTCTTTAAGGCAATGTATGTGTGTTTTGAGAGTAAGTATGTCCATAAGTGTGTTATAACAATAAATGAGATAGACTGTAAATCATTTGATCAATTATAGGTAAGCAATAAAATTCTTATCCTTAACCAAATCAAAATAAAAAAGGAAAAGTCTTTGTGCTTGGCTAACTTTTTCACTATTGAACTCATCTTAGGGAATAACAGTAAAAGCAAACACTTAAATGTTAAGTATTACATGCAAGTAACAATTCCTAACATATATAACTCATTCATACTCCACAACAATATTATGAATAAGTATCTCTGCTATTCTCATGTCACAGATGAGAAAACTTAGCCCCAGAGGATTTAAGAAATTTATAAAGAAAGTGGCAAAGTTAGCATGTGAACCGAGAATGAGGGCTACAGTGACTGGGTTCCAGATACCAATGAAAAACAGTCTAGTGGTAAAATGCTGCAAGAGAGATCCTTCAGACTTCGGGTTTTTATGACATTTTATTTGGTTATATTTTCTCTCATGCAAATGCAGTACCTGTTCTGCTCTGGAGTACTGGGACTTGAGACTAATGGAATTTGAAGGCATATTGAGATGTTAATAGGGTGTACAATTTGGTGTCATGCTTTCTCTGACACCTTGTAGGAGAAGTTTGAATTTGCAATGAGGGCAATAATAAAAGTTTACTTAAGGACAAATGTAGAGTCAATTCTTGAAAAGATCTGATGTTTAGGGATAAAAGAGAACAGAAATTAGTGATTGATCAGAGATTTCTTGACAATCTGTTATGCGAAGCACAGTGCTAGGAAACAGACATACAAGAGTAAGTAAGACATGATCCCCACCCCACAGTAACTAATAGTATAGAGGATATAGTGGGAGCACTAAACTATAAATAATCAACTCTCAAATTCCATAGAATGTACAATGGTGTAATAAAGGAAGGGACAGAAAAGGCGACTGGTAAAATGGGCAGGATGAGATCAGGGAGGGCATTCTGTGATTCCCCAATGGCTTTGGACTTAATGAGGAAGACAACAGGAAATTTTAAGCAGTTGAATGATATGATCAAGAGGGGATCTATGGTGGGAGAGCCGTAATACCAGAATAAAGAACACCTGATACCAGGATACAACCTTATCCACTCGCTGCCCTTGTTCTTCCCAGACAATCAGTGTAATTCTTTCCAATTAGACTCTCCCACCCCTGCCACTGTTGCAACTCTTGTCTACACCACACTATCACCTCTCACCTGAATTACTGCCGTGGTCTCCTGTCTGCTTCTTCTCTGCTCCCCTAAAGTCCAGTCGCAATAAAGCAATATGAGTGATTCTTTAAAAACATGAGTCAGTTCTGGTCACTTTCCTGCTCAAACGCTCCAGTACATTCCCATCTTAGAGTAAAATCCAAAACCCCTGAGTGGTCTCACGTCTCTGTAACCTCTCTAAAGTCACTCTCCATTACTCTTCCCCTGACTCACTCTACTCCAATCGAACTGGACACCCTGTTCCTCAAATATTCAAAGCATTTCCTACCTCAGGATTTTGCATTTGGTGTTCCTTCACCCTAAATGTTCTCTTCCCACATCCTCTAGGGCTTACTTTCCCATGTCCTTTATGTCTTTTCACAGATGTCACTCTATCAGTAGGACTGAGTAAATTGTAATGCAATGAACTAGGATGGCAAAATTGGAGGAGGAACCAATTTTGAAGGAAAGATAATGACTTTGACTTTGGTACATAGTGAGTTTGAAATGCCCATAGGGTTCAGTTGGGGCTTCCGAGTGGAAGCAGAGAAAGGATATAACATATAGGAAACAGAAGAAGTAGCCTGTGGTATATTAAATATGTCTAAAATTGTGGTGAAAACCTTTCATCAAAAGATATTATATATTCCACTATCTCTTGAATCTGGTTTTGACCCAATCCAATGCGGTAGAAGTGACCTTATGAGAGAGTTCTAGAACCTAGGCATTAAGTGGTCTTTTAGCAGTTTTGACCTTTTGGAACACTGCTTTGAGACCACCTTGAAAACAATCTAGTCTACTGGACCATGAGTGGACACATGGAGGAAAAAGAAGGCACATTCACTGATAGTAGTGGGGCCCACTTGGACATTCCAGCCATGCCAACCCTTCACCTGAATACAGCTGCATCAGTTAGGCCAGGAAGAACCAGCATAGGAACTGCCCAGCCAGCCAGGAGAATTTCAAGGTGGGAGAGGGAGGGAGGAAAAGGAGGAATTGGAAAAGGGACACAAAAATCAACTACATTGTGTATTGATAAATTAAAATTAAAATTAAAAAGAAAATAAAATAATTTTTAAAAACCAATACAAAACAAAAAACCCAAAATTATTATGAAAATTTGGGATGATTTGTTATGCAGTACACATAGCTGGTATAGATCTTAGTTTACAGACCTAGAAATGAGATGCTGTTTTAACAAAAACTCAAAAGAAATACTAGTTGGAGGCCTGGGGTGGATAAAGGCTGAAAGGTAGGTGAGAAGATTGTTAGTGGAGGATCGAGACAGAGTCTCATTTTAAGTAGTGATGGAAAAATTGGCAAAACTGTTGCTTGTGGAGACTTGCATGATAGAAATGTATCTAGTGAACCTATAGATCTGGATAAGGAGATTTCCAAGAAAAAATATTAAAAGTGTCAATTTAATGTATTTTTTCCCCTGAGGATGAAGTGCTATGGGAAGAGAAACTAAAGAAGGAATAATTCAATGTGCAATTGGAATTTAGAGGATGTCACAATGAGCTGAAATGGAAACTAAAACTATTTCTCGTTATTACACCTCTGGAAAAGATTTTCAGAGTAAGAAATGGCCTAAGATAAAAATTAAATCTAGGATCCAGGTAATAATCCTTTCATAACACCACAAAAAGATTTAAGTGATTCACAGAAGTCTCTCTTAGCTAGACATAGGACTTCCAAGAATCTTAGAGATATTTCCCACGGCAGCCTCACATATGGTCCAAAGTAAAAAGAAGCCTGTTTCAAAAAAATTATGGATATGGTTTTGGGGCACAGAGTGACCCTCAATGAAATTCATAGGAAACCCAAACATTTTAAGAGTGATGTATTGATAATATCCTGCCAATGTAGATTTAGAGAAAATGAGACAGTTCAAAATGAAAAGAAAATTAAAAATTGCCTCTAGGCTCTCTAATTTCTGTGGGTGGAAGGCAGATAGGGTATTTTGCATGTGGGAAAAGTGACAATAATTGTGATCAGAGAGTAGACTGTAGAAAATTAAATTATTTGCCATAATTCTTTGCAATGTCTCTAATCAAGAGGTAGAGTCTATTTCCCTACCTATTAAATCTGGGATGTCACCGTGACTTGCTTTGACTAACAATGTGGCACAAGAGCCCATGTGAGCTCAAGAGGACTTTCAGCTTCTGTTTTGTCCTCTTGAAGTAATGCCCTAAAACTACCATGAAAAGAAGCTGGTCTGGTTTACTGAAATTTGAGAGCCCACATAGAGAAGTATCAGTGTACCCCAGATGACAGTCAGCACCAACTGCTAGATATGTGAGGGAGGCCACTGTGGACCTTCTAGCCATAGCCAAACCTCTGCGAAGGAACTCAGGCGAAACCTGAACAAGAACTTGCCCAGATCATAAGAAATACTGTTATTGATTTCAGCCACTGAGTTTGAGGCGGTTTGTTACCCAGAAATAGTTAAATGATACATGGCCTGAGAGGTAGGAAGAGAATCAGGAATGTAGAATCCATGATGTCACAAGAAGACAGAGTGACAGAATAGGTAGACATAAATAGAATCAAAGAAGAAAACTAGGAGTTGGATAACGTAAGGAATGAGATGCATCTGTTAGGTCTAATAATTAAATTCCTACCTACTTTGACTGAAAGCTGTGCTTTCTGTCTATACTGTCTTTTAATGACTCAGATGTGAGAGAACTGGCTCCCTGGGTTGTGTTAAGGCCCCTCACCACCTATGACAAAGTGAAAGGCTATTTTCTCTTACATTTCCCATTTGAAGTAGTAGCTAACACTCAATGGAGACTTGATATCATTAAGAGGTAAGTAAACAATTTTCTACTTAGTTTTCATCTGAGGTCTCTGCTAAATCTAACCTACTTAAAAAAATAAAAAATAAAGTTATTTATAAAATCCTACTCGTTGCTATGACATTGCTATTCAAAAGAACATTGGCTTGATCCTGATGATTTTCTTAAAAATAAAAAAATAATGTTTAACAATATGTCAAAATATACTGTGCTACATAGACAGACACACACACACACACACACACACAGCAGACAGATCCAGATTTTTGAAGCCAAAAATAAAATTATGATTACTATAAACCAACACTGAAGAATAACTAACCTATTGCTGTAAATTTTCTAAAAGGCTATAATGACTTTCATTTTTACAGCACACTGAATAGAGAATCTCAACCCAATTATAGGAAACAAACTCCTACCAACAGTGTTAGATGATCCTAATTGTAAGTAAGAGACCTTAGATTTAAACATAATATATCCAACCTAATTATACTCCAAACACATTAAATGGCATAGTCTTCTACAGGCAGGAAACTTCTTAGTTGATTCATTGCTTAAATTATGGGGAAAATTCAGTTATAGGATAGATTCTTGCATTTAAATGATTAGCTTTTCCACATAATGGCTATGCAATTTGTGTTAAGAAGTAGATTCCAGTTCCAGAAAATGATCATGCATTTGAACTTATGTTCTCATCTAGCTCTATAGACATTTGAATTGATCTGAACTCAGAGTTCTCACCAAAGTTTCAGAAGCAAATCTTATTTACATGAGGTTCTATTCCATATTTAAACAAATTTTAACTTAACTTTTTGACTATCACTCTTCCTTGCATATTATGATATTCTTGTCCACTGATAACAATTATGATAAAATATGGCACAAAAGGCATTCCCCTAATACAAAAAAGCAAAAATATTTACAAATGTGCTTTCCAATTTTAAGATCATGAAAAAATATTCTAACATTTTCAAATATTAAACAATCTCAATATCTGCTGCTTGGGTGTTTTAAGGTTTTCCAGCATTCTGAAGTTAACTTTTCCATTAAAATCCAAATAGAATTATTTAAATTCCATTGGGGAATCCAGGAATCTACTAAGTTGCAGTGGACCCTCCCTCTCAATTTTTTCCAAGGATTTTCATGGAGCTAATATTTCTCCCAATACCTTTGGTTCCAATTTATTTCTTCATTTGTCCTAAAATTTACCAGTCCTTCTAAGGTGATTATATCACTTATTGTTCAAAGCAAGGCACTTTTAAGAACAAAAGGGGGTGCTATTAATAATGACCTCAAGAAAAGGGTACTATCCTAAACAAACCCGAAAGACCGAATCACCTGTTTCATACCAAGGGATATTTCTAGTTAGCTGTGGCCCTCCTCAGGCTTTTTTTTTTTTTTTTTTTTTTTTTCCTTTTTTAAGATCTCACCTTTTTCCCCAGACTCTCACCTCTACTCTCAAATTCTTCTCCCATCTTCCTTTACCATTCCTAGATTCCATACATCTTTCCCCATACTGCCAGAGCTAACCTAAAAATTCCGTTTTATTTTGCAGAAAAACTCAGCTCTTTTTTCTCTTGTTATTAGGCATGCAATATAGAGAGTACCACACATCTGTTAACCAAAATGTCCCATCAAAGCATTTTCCTAAACTGGAAAACTGCATATCCTCACAAGCATTCCTCTGTAGTGTAGAAGACACTATTATGTTTTATGTTCCCTTTAGTTTACACAACATTTATACTCCTTTGCCCTATAATTGGATATCTTCCTCTAATGGACAGTGTTTCTGGCCAGCTTGGATTGCCTGGGATCCCTTTTTATCTTTTAATTTTTTACTTTATATTTTTCTTAATACTGACTATATACAAAAAAGTATGACATGAGCTACTTGGGAAAGAAATAGTATTCAGTTCTCACTTTTCCTCTATTCACATGCGGAGTACATATCCCATTCCAGAAGGAATTGGTGGCAAAAATTACAGAAAGATTAGACAATCACATGATAAGCCAGGGCCCTGGATATTAAAGTCATCTTCCCCTAAGTATTTTCACAGTCAGTTCTTTTGGCACTTCCGATGACATGCAGAAATATTTCTCAAAAGAGGCAGAAAAACTTGCTTTAAAGGCTTGCTTCAGTGCTAATCTCAACATGCCCTTAGTCACATTCTTCAGCATTGCTAGAATCCAGCCAGTTTGCTGTGATGCTGCGAGTCTTTGGTGAACAGTTACCCCCATTCGAGAATGGCACCATACACTCATGGTCATGACTGATGATTCTGTAAATTAGTACTGCACCGCTAATGGAGGTGCAAACATGAATTACAGTGATTTACTCCCATAACAATACTATGTTCTTTGGGCTGGCCAGTTAGCTCAGTTGGTTAGAGCACAGACTTATAACAATACTATTTTTTGGTTTCATAGCTATCCGAGTCAAGTATGAAAGTAAGTTGTACATTTCAACGTCATTAGTTATATGTTAACTTTTACTAATGTGGAAAAAAAATAAGGAAGGTAGCACAGCAGTGCAGGCATTTGAAACTGCCGAGCTTCACAGCTTTACACAATAACACAGAAGACAAAATAATAAAACTGAGTTTCTGAAATTCGTAAGAGAAGATGTCAATACTCTGATATGCTGATATGTGAAATAGAGCATAAGGTAAGGAAATATGGATGGCATCATTTATTTATTTTTTTCGACAGATGGAAAGGAAACATGGAAATAATATTTGGTTTACAGATTCAAGCAATAAATAAGAATAATTTTTTCCTCCATCTCCAGCCTAATAGCCTTGCTTTGTGCTGCTTCTAACCAACTAATTTGGGAAACAAAACACACTTACCTTGCCAAATCTACACCTTTAAAATATAAGTGCCACAGAAACTAAAACAGGGTAAGTTTTGGGTATTATTCATAGGTATAACATCCTCTAGGATTCTCACCAGCCTCACAGACTTTCAGAATAGTTCTTGCATTTGTGCTCAGAGATCGGGAATTGGTTTTCCGACGATCTTTAAATTATGAGCAATATTTTTTCTATTACACATAAAATGTTTATCTCTTTTTGGAGAGTCTAATTGGCTTTTGAGCTCTCTTTTGTTTCGTAATTCTGTTACAATCCCCTGTCTGTCAGAGAATCCATGTGAAAGTCTTCATGGGTGCTCTCACAGCTCTTCCCCAGCCCTGCTACTTAGCAGACAACTGTAATAATGAACAACAGCAGCAAATCCTAATGATCTCTGTGAGCCTGGACAGAGTATATTTCAGGGGAAAAATAGAGACTTTAAATGCTTTGAGGTCATTAACAAAGTTGTAAAATTTGTGACTAATGTGGGAGAAAAGAAGTCTTTTTATTATTTGGTAGGTTCACAGGCTCTAATTCTTCAGGTCCCTAGTTGAGCCTTAGCTTAATTATGAAACAAAATCTAAGCCACAGCCCAGGCCTAGAGGTAGAGTCTGTACATCTAATCAACTTTAATTCCCTGGGCCCGATTTAATTACAAAACAACATTTGGTGCAGCTGCTAAAAACTTGCCAGGTGACCACATGATAATATTGGAATGATATTTACAGGTCTCCAGCTTTTGCTGGCACAATTATGTCTCAGCTATACACAAATTTGACCAGCCACTAGGATTTATAATAAAAAAAAATTCCCTTAGTTTTATATACCCCTGTAGTTAAGCCAGTTAAAGTATTAAGTTGCCCTACAACGAATTAATGTAGGAGGTAAAATTTAGTGATGGAAGAGATGTCCTCGTAAAGAACAATAATAACGAACTGAATATCAGTTGTATACTTCTTATGTTTCTCAATTCATTCTGTCTGTGAAGTAGACAAAGTGAAACCAGCCTATGTACATTGTGAATTATCAATTTGTTTTTTAGACTACAACATACATTGCTTTTCAGGACAACTAGATATATCTAACTCATACCTCTGCTTGTTTTTTAGTGTTTCACTAGACAATTTAGAAGCAAATATTTGTGTTATAATACTGAGAAATTGGTAAAGGGGTGCAAAAAATTATTACATTGTATGATGTTGAATATACTAACTATCCTGATTTGAGCATCACATATTGCACACAGGTATTGATACTCAACTCTGTACCCCACACATATGTACAATCAATTACATTTCAATAAAAATCAAACTAAATTTAAAAAATTAAAAAGAAAGTAAAAAATTTTTACCTGACAAAATTAAAATAAATCACTGATATTTTTTAAATAGCTGGCTCCTCTAGTTTATATAAAATATACTCAATTTGCACAAATATCCAGGAAGATCATTGCACTAAGTAAACTAAATCTGATTTTGCATTGGATTGCATCGAGGTAGAAGTTATATGCACAATTTACTTTTCATTTTAGTTTTTTGCTTCACTCAAATATATCTTATATACTTTTTGCAATACTTTTTCTAGGGCCCTAATTCCTCCCCTGGTCTATAGATGGACAAGAAAAATTATTTGTATTGAGAGGAAAAAAAAAAAGTTAAGAATCAGTATCAGTAAAGAATTAAATATGATCCTAACTGTTTTTATACCAATTCCGAACATAATATAGAGTACCATCTAATCCAAATTAAGATTGGAAATATGGGTAAAAGAAAAGCAGAATATGCTGCTTTTGCTTTCTTTTCCTAGATGCCAATCTCTTGAGTGTTACTTTCTCCTCTTTTTCTTTCTTTTTAGAGTCGAACAGGGAAAAGCTAAAGAGAGAATGCATCATAGCTGATTATACCTTCCTAGAAAAGAAGCAGAATACATAAAATTCATCATAAAAGATCTGGAGCAATAATTCCCCTTCTTCACATTTCGACTTCGAATGCCAGTCCAGATTTTACTTAACACTGTTCAGCATGGCTACCTTAGATCCCGGACAAAGACAAAAGGCTAATTTCTCAGTAAGTGCAGTGCGTGTCAATCTCCCACCCCAGAGAGTATCTTTCTTTACTACTGAACAGTGACTGAGTCACAGAAGGAAACAATTCTACATGCTGGAAGAAAATAGGATGAAAGGAATTATGACAGTTACCAGATGTTACTGTACCCCTGAGGGGACACCAGCATGTTTCTGCACATGCTGTAAATAGCATCACCTGTCAAAGAATGGGACCCTGAGGTTTAGTGCTCATGCTTCTCTGATGTGCAGAGTCACAGGATTCGAGAGTTAGAAGGAACCTTAGGGATGATCTTGTCCAGAGGTTTTAAACTGTGCCTGGGGGAGTCCTATTATGGTTCCTAAGAGTGATTGAGGGATTGCTGAGGGATAAGGGATTTTCCCCAAAACAGTAGCAGCACTCCTGGGAAGAATGTAAAACTCGCATGTTGAGCTAATGTCAAGACAGAATATTATATCAAACAAAAATACATTGTAAAAGTCCAAGGTAATTCCAGTGGTTGGAGAAAAGAACCTTGTGGAAAACCACCTGCAGTATCTCTATGACATTCCTAGAGGGGAGACCCCTAGAGAATAGGAGAAGGCTGATTCAGGAACTCTGCTGTGATAGACCTCCCGGCTTGGGAGCCTGGAAATTAAATTATACCACTAAGATAAAACATCGGGGAGGAAAAAACAACAACAAAAAACAACTTCCAGAATTAAGCCAACCAACCCTTACTACCCTTCTTTATTTACATTTCATTTTCTAAGGCAAATAAAAAAATATCGCTTAGGAAAATGTTACCTTTCTTGATTATTTTTAAATTTGGCAGTTTAATATATTCTAGTTCTGATGATTTCATTCTTATTCTACATCATCTATTCTGTTTTCTAATTTAAAAATACCCTGTGACTGTTCATGGAACCTCTCCACTGATACCATTAGAAAGGGAGAAAGAGAGAAAGAGAGAAGCAGCTATTTCTATGTTTGTAAATGGAACCAGTTACAATGAGAGAAGAAACAACATTTTAACATAAGGTAAGAGCATATCTCCAGGGTTAAAAACACATTCATAAAAACACAGTAGATACATCTGTCTCACCATCACTGTTGATGCACACAACCTCTTGAACTTGAGTGCCCGGACCACACTCCTTCCCATTATCTGGCTCGCAGTCTCCGAGCCTCACTGCTTTCCAGTCATAGCAGGATGGCTCTTCACAGGGAATGGCTTCCAGTAAGTGAGGGCAGTTTCCAGTCCCCCCAGAGCCTCCAGTGGGCTCATTGGTAATACGCCGCTTCCTCAGTTTGAAGCCTGAATTATTGGGAAAAGGATACATTTATTATCATCAAGGGCTGAGAACTTCTCAAAGCTGAATGAAGCCCCAGAGTGAAAACTGGATGAGAGTAGAGGGTAGAAGTCACATCTATTTTGAATCACTGGTATATACCCCCAAACTATAGCTTAATGTGAGCTCATTAACCGTTCTTTAAAATAAGTGAATGAATGAATGAAAAGGATGGAAAAAGGGAGACCTTTGCTTTTATCTTACTACAGTAAAGATAAGGCAAGAAATGCCATATAACTTCTGTCTCTCTCATAGAGCCTTGGGCCTTGGGTGGGGGTGGGGGTGGGAAAAGGAGAGAAGTCTATAGTTATAGAATATTCAAAGACACAATGAAATCTCAAACTATTTAGAAATATTCATGACCAGATGAAAGTGCTATTATTTTTAATTCTTCAGCACTGTCACCTGATTGGATTTGGAGAAGAAACCTCTGAGAATTTGGATAGTTAACAAAGAAACTGTCTCTTTGAGCTTCATTTTATTTTGGACTGTTTGGAAATTTGAAATCAGGACATAAATCATCTGAGCTCCAACGCAGAATAGTCAAAGTCCTACTCTATGCTTTAACAGCACTTAAATGCTGCCCTTCCAGACAATGTATAACAAAACCACTAAGTCTGTTATTGCTATGTGAACATACTAGAATCACTAGAAGACTGTCCTTTGAAACAAAGTAGGAAAACATTTTCAATTATGAGAGCATGTGAAAATTAGTCCACTTTGCCCACTACAAAGTAAACCACTGCATTTATTCTACTCCTGTTAGACATATTGTTTGTATCATAAAAGCAATAAAGTGTTTGTATTTTTGCATTCAAAGTAATAGGGAGCTCTGTTTATTGGGCACTATCAATGGGGTCAGGCACTGAATTAAGTGCTTTATGTTTATTATCTCATTTATTCTTTAGAAACAATCTGGGAGGTAGATATTATTACATCCCTTTTACAGATAAGGGGACAAAGATTTAGGTAAGTTAATTAACTTATCTAAACAGTAAGGAACAGAGTAGGCTTTCCAATCCAGATCAGTCTGACACCGAAGCTCATCTTAACCGCTGCACTAAACGGTTGCAGATGTTCTACATCATGTTGTCTAAATTAACAAGCATCTTGTCTACATTCTTCCATTTAAATTTTCTGGTACCATCATCAGAGTAAGTTTATTCATCTTTTGAAATCAATACTCTTTAACCATTTTGGAAAATATCATAAACAAATAATCACCAGGAACACAGAATAAAATTTTTAAAATAATTAATGATCTGACTCAATTGATGCGAGTTTCAAGAACGCCATGTTAATATTACATACCTTTTTTGCCTTGCTGGTCATTACAGTTTTCATAAGTACAAGGTCCCCAAGCTGTCCAAGGTGAAACTTCACATTCAATTGGACAAGGAATGTGGCACAGCTGTGTAGTATTAGGGACAGGGCCAGTGCATAATTTCATGTCCACTGGTTTTGAAGCTGTTGGGAGAAAAATACAGACATCTCTTAAGAATTAAACAAAAGAAAATTACATGGTCAACAATATGAATTTTTGGCATGTATGGAGAAGGAACATGCTTAAAGAAGTGCAACCAAAACATTATTCCAATGCTTCTCAGCTACATCCTGAGAATAAAAAGACAAGTGGGAAAAAAAGCAGTGTAGTGTAGTCAAAGGAAACTGGACCAGAAGTCTTGGAAATTATTTGATTATCAGCTTTAGCACTAATTAGTCATGCAATTA
Source organism: Galeopterus variegatus (assembly GCF_000696425.1). Lineage (NCBI taxonomy): Eukaryota > Metazoa > Chordata > Mammalia > Dermoptera > Cynocephalidae > Galeopterus > Galeopterus variegatus. Next base: position 272,641 of record NW_007727914.1, read on the forward strand.
ACAATGCTGAATGTAATTTTCCTAGGCAGCAAAATAATCCTTAAGGTTATCTCTAAAATGCTAACCTAGATTCTAAGACAGTGGAATTTGCTTTAGAGGACTAAACACAGTAGGAGGGAAGACTATAGCTTTAATACATATGGAAAAAATGTCCACCAAGTGGCTTCTGGTGGAGTAATCTCCCATCCCTTTTGGTCCACAGGTGTTGAGAAATACCAGGTGAATATGATGAAGAAAAAGTTCAAATGGGGTGAGTCTCTAGCTGTCTGACTCACCCAATGCTTTACAGAACTTTTGCAGAATATATTATCTGCATATGTGACCGAAATCTAAGAATTGGTGAGGAAAGAACTTATAATTATCTATGTTTGTTCATAAGTTGACCAATGAAGTATCTATAATTGCTGCTTGTCCTTGCTTTTCTATTTTTGATTGCTGCTTGCAGTTTTGTTCTGTTGTACACACATGTATTTGACCATTAATGTCAAGATACATACATAATTCTGAACCCAGAACTGGCTAAAAATAACTAAATGAGGAAGATATTTAAACCTATAAGTACAGAAGAGAATCAAGTTTATCTGTATTCTGTCTGTCTACTTATCTATCCATCCATCCATCCATCATCTATCCATTTATCTATTTTAATAGCTCTAGTTACTTTTGTTATAAAAAATTTAACAAGTAAATGTCTTGGTCATACATATTCTTGAATAAAACCTAGTTCCTGTTTCACTCTGATAATTGAAGGACTTAAATAATGGAGGCTTAGATATCTCTCATTCTCCTTATGTGAAAGGACTATCAAATTCCAACTTCATGGGATTGTGTCTAGAAACTCACAGAGAAATTAAAGTATTTTAAGCTATATTATCCTAACTTTTAAATAAAAATACGTAATATGTCCGTTTATACTTAAACTTAAGTTTCTGTACACGCAAGAACACACAATCATAAATGCTTCCTAAAGGCGATTGCATTGACTTCTTTTACTGCTGTTTTTGTTCATGGGTCAATCAAGATAAGTAAATTAAAAAGAGAAAAAAAGAGGGAAATAGAGAGTAGAATAGTGGTTACCAGAGGTAGGAAAAGGAAAGGAAGAGGTGGGAGCTGGGGAAAGTTTGGACAAAGTCACAGTTAGATAAGAAGAATAAGTTCTGGTGCTCTCCGGTGACAATAGCTAATAATATTGTATTGTATATCTCAAGATAGCCAGAAAAGAGGATCTTGAATGTTATAACCACACACAAAAAAAGATAAATATTTAGGCGATAGATATGCTAACTATTCTGATTAAATCATTATACAATATATGCATGTATTGAAACAACAAACGGTACCCCATAAACATGTATAATAAAAAAATATTTTGCAGGTACTATTTTTCCTTTTTCCTCCTCCTATTGCTTATTTTCTCCCCTCCGCACTCCCCAACTACAGTGCAGTGAATAAATGATTGGACACCTCTAATTTGCTTAGCCTGGAACCAGTGAGCATTCTCACTCAAGTTTATCAGGATTGCTGCAAATGTGCATCACAATGTCAGCCAAAGCCAAAACTGATTAAATTTATTGCTTTCCAACAGTGAAAGTACTTAGCACACTAATGACAGAAAATACAGAAATCAATTCTTCACTTTCTGAATATAAAAAATAACAACATCAATGATACATACTTCACATAAAAATGTATTATTTTTTATGAAATATAAAATGAAAATACATAAATATTTTAAATACAGGAAATTTTAAATATATGAAATAAATATATGAAAATTTTAATGCTTTGCCCTTTTATCTTATATAGTTATATTCAAGTTTAACCAGATTTCATTAGTACCTGCTTAAACCAGTTTCCTTTTACATATTTGTTTAATTAAAAGAACATTGATTTTTGACAGCAGGCAAACATTTTAAAACAAAGCCATTTGAAGTATTTAAAAAAAACCATTATACTTAACATCAATAAAAATCAGCTCAAATTCACCAGTAGTCAGAAATATAAATTAAAACAATGGATACTAGTTCTCTACTTGATAGGCAATGTAAAAGGCAAAAAACAAACAAGAAAAAATATTTGCAACAAATGCCTCAGAGAAAGAGTTAATATCTTTAGTATAAAAAAGAAGCCTTACGAAAACCAAAAGAAAATATCACCCGTGGGCAATGGACAAGCAATTCACAGAAGTGGAAATACAAATAGCCAGAAAATATAGAAAAACATGATTAACTTCACTAGTAATCAACAAACAAAATAATCTTATTTTTTTGCCAATAGATTAGCTAAGATGCAAAAGCAGAATACTCCATGTTGATGAGTTAAGAGTGAGAAATAGGTTCTTTGAAAAATGTATTCTTTTGGGCCGGCCCGGTGGCGCACTGCTACAGTGCGCCGCTTGGCAGTGTGGCGGTGCTCCCGCCGAGGGTTCGGATCCCACATACAGAACGGCCGCTCACTGGCTGAGCGAGGTGCGGGCGCAACACCGAGGGTTGCGATCCCGTTGCCGGTCCCGGTCCGGTATGGGCGCGACACTGAGGGTTGTGATCCGTTGCCGGTCACGAAAAAAGACAAAAAGGAAAAAAAAAAAAAAAAAAGAAAAATGTATTATTTTTACAACCTTTATAGGTAGAGCAGTCTATGGCATGTAGCAAAACTAAATGCAAATTGCCATAAGAAATTACTTCCACTTGTGGAATCTTTCAGGCTATCATTTAAATTAGAGGTTTTGTGTAATAGAGACCTAATTTTTTTTCATTCAATTGATTAAAAGTTACTTTAAAAAAAAAAAAAAAAGGAAAAAAAAAAAAAAAAAAAGAAAAATGTATTATTTTTACAACCTTTATAGGTAGAGCAGTCTATGGCATGTAGCAAAACTAAATGCAAATTGCCATAAGAAATTACTTCCACTTGTGGAATCTTTCAGGCTATCATTTAAATTAGAGGTTTTGTGTAATAGAGACCTAATTTTTTTTCATTCAATTGATTAAAAGTTACTTTAAACATTGGCGTTATTATATTGTTTTGGAAATAATAGTTACTATAAAGTGAAGTTTACTGGGCATACAATTGTGAAGAATATTAGAGCCTGAAGTTTTTTTATACATAAAGTTGAAAACTTTAGGAGGGAAACATGGTTTTATTGAGGAAATGGGTTAAGACATTGTGCTTCTACTTCCTGGACATTTTCCTTGGAAGCTTAATTTTAGCTTTTGGTGTATTTTTTTTTTTTTTCCTTTTTGTCTTTTTTCGTGTCTGGCAACGGATCGCAACCCTCAGTGCTTGCACCCGTACCGGACCAGGACCGGGACCGGCAATGGGATTGCAACCCTCGGTGTTGCGCCCGCACCTCGCTCAGCCAGTGAGCGGGAACCGGTCTTTATGTGGGATCCGAACCCTCGGTGGGAGCGCCGCCGCGCTCCCAAGCAGCGCACTGTAGCAGTGCGCCACCGGGCCGGCCCCTAGCTTTTGGTGTATTTTTAATGAATCAAATAGAATAATCAGTCATAAAATCTTGAGCTATTAAAAAAGAAACTTGATGAATAAAAGCTTGAAGAGGTATTGATGAAGCAAAACATTCTGGTGGGCTGCTCAGCTGCTGAGCTGTTCAAGTCAACACTGAGATAACAACTCTTAGAAAATGACCTCTATGTTATAGGTGTGCACATACATACACACACACGAGGGTACTTCAAAAAGTTCATGGAAAGATTTGTATTATTTTCTAAACTCTACTTTTCCACAACTTTTGAAGTACCCTCATATTTTTCATTAATCAAAGAAACAGAAAGACAGTATTTATTTGTGTATAATTCTATTCCTTTCGTGATTTTCATTATAGGTTTTTGTAAATAGAGTAAATATCGATTAACGTAAATCACAGATACTAGCTGAGTTCCTGAAAAACTGTAAGTCAATCACATCTTTGTACTTGCACGAGTTATTTGGAATCAGTGTGATTCAGTTAATGAAATAAAGGACAGATCCAGGAGAACTTACTGGTTCAAGTTTATACTTGTGGGATATAATTCCTGTAAATCTTTATTATATAATATTGTGTTTACTGCTGATCCCATATTCTCAGATATTGAGATATGAATTTCTCGGAATGGCTCAGTCTTTACACTTTTAAAACTTACTACTTAAGAAATTGTTCATCCAGGACAAGTTCCAAAGAAATAAATATTATATATATATTTTTAAAAGGCTTATTGTTGATTTCTTGAAAATAAAGACATTTTACTGCTCTTAAATGATTTAAAGGATATTCAATTAAATACATATTGCATGCTTCACAAGGTCACATAAGAATGTCAAAACTTTTCTGGGGTTACCAAAACAAATTTAAATAATGAGTCTGGTGCATTTTTATAGGCCTAAAATTTTTTATATTTTGTATGTTTACAGTATACAAATGGAAAAAATATTTTAGGAAATAAACAATACTTCTGTTTCTATCAGTATGGCCAATGAGGTATACCAAAGATATAACCCTAAAGATAACTAATACATAATTCTTAAATTATATTGTAGATTCATATAAAATTATAATTTGACAGAATCTTTATATCCTTTACTCAGTTTCTGCCAATGAGAGGAGCTTACAAAACTGTAGTGCCATATCACAGCCATAATATTAACACTGGTACAGTCAAGGTACATGTACTGGGTTGAATAGTGTCCCTGCAAAATTCATGTCTACTGAAACCTCAGAATATAACCTTATTTAGAAATAAGGGCTTTCTGGGCCGGCCCGGTGTCGCACTGGATAGTGCGCCGCTTGGGAAGCGCGGCGGCGCTCCCGCCCGAGGGTTCGGATCCCACGTACAGACCGGTTCCCGCTTGCTGGCTGAGCGAGGCGCGGGAGCAACGCCGAGGGTTGCAATCCCATTGCCGGTCCCCGGTCTGGTACGGGGGCAACACTGAGGGTTGCGATCCGTTGCCGGACACGGAAAAAGACAAAAG